>NW_020954576.1:48099347-48150829 GCF_900497805.2 Vombatus ursinus
GAAGAAGAAGAAGAAGAAGAAGAAGAAGAAGAAGAAGAAGAAGAAGAAGAAGAAGAAGAAGGCGGCAGAAAAAGCATGTTTCAGTCTGCACTCAGAATTTATCAGTTCTCTCTTTGGAGGTGAAGAGAATTTTTCATCATAAGCCCTTTGGAATTGTCTTGGATCATTGTCTTGATCAGAGTAGTTGTCTTTCATAGCTGATCACTGTTACAATATTGCTTTTACTGTGTACAGTGTTCTCCTGGTTCTGTTCACTTTTTGCACCAGCTCATATAAATCTTTCCAAGTTTTTCTGAAACCATCCCCCACATCATTTCTTATAACACTACAGTATTCCATCATAATCATATGCCACAAATTGTTCAGCCATTCCCCAGTTGGTGGGAATCCATTCAATTTCTAATTCTTTGCTCCAATGAAAAGAGCTGCTATGAATACTTTTGCACAAATAAGTCCTTTTTCCTTGTTTTTGATCACTTTGGGATACAGACCTAGTAGGGGTATAGCTGGGTCCAAGGGTATGCACAGACTTATAGCCTTTTGGGTATAGTTGCAAATTGTTCTCCAGAATGGTTGGACCAGTTTACAACTCTACCAACAGTATGGCACAATAATATTCCATTACATTCACATAGCACAATTTGTTTAACCATTCCACCAAAAGGTGAGCATCCCCTTAATTTCCAGATTTTTGTTACTATGAAAAGAATTGTTATAACATATAACATCCTCCAATTCGGTCAAAGTGTTTGGACAATTTTATAATTTTTTTAGATAGGCATAGTTTGAAATTGCTTTCTAGAATAGCTAGACCAATTCACCAACAATGTACTAGTATGTCTGTTTTATGGCAGCTCTCCTCGCTGCAACATTGGTCATTTTCCTCTCTTGTAATTTTTGTCAATTTGATGGCTATGAGGTAGAATCTCATAGTTGCTCTAATTTGGATTTCTCTGGTTATTAACGATTTGGAGCATTTTTTTCATATGATTATTAATAGGGGGAAGCGCAGTTAGGTGGTGCAATGGATAAAGCGCCAGCCCTGGAGTCAGGAAGACCTGAGTTCAAATCTGGCCTCAAACACATAACTCTCACTAGCTGTGTGTCTCTGGGCAAATCATTTTAACCCCAATTGCCTCAAAAAAAAAAAGAACTTTATAAATAGTGGGGATGATTTTTAATGCTTTATCTTTAGGAAAATATTACTTTTCTATTAAGAGTATATGCTTCTAGTGGGCAGGGATTTTGCCTTTGTTTTCCTAGCCCCTAGCACACTGCCCTGAACATAGGAGGAATGTAATAAATGCTTGTTGAATTGATTTACTGGAAAAAATACCTGGCACAGATGAACAGTCTTAATATTAGGCTGCCTATGGCCCAAGATTTAATTGGCCTCATTGGCCTCTTCTTTTTCCCTGCCAGACTCTTAGAAAAAGTGGTCTGCACTCACAATCTACCTCTCTCCTCAACTCCTCTGTATCTGATCAGTCACTGACTCCACCTATCCAGTCAGTCAAGTCTTTTTTTTTTTTTTAACTTGACAACATCTCTTATATATGTACCCTTCTCTCTATTCACACTGCTGCCACCCTGATATGGGCTCTTATCACCTCTCACCTGGACAATTGCAGTATTTGATCTTTAATTGGTCTCCTTGCCTTTAGTTCTTTCCTATGCCAAAGTAATTTTCTGAAAGCACAGCTCTTA
The DNA here is from genome assembly GCF_900497805.2 of Vombatus ursinus. Taxonomy (NCBI): domain Eukaryota; kingdom Metazoa; phylum Chordata; class Mammalia; order Diprotodontia; family Vombatidae; genus Vombatus; species Vombatus ursinus. Next base: position 48,101,055 of record NW_020954576.1, read on the forward strand.
CTATGTATATTGCTCCTTTTGCCCATCAAATAAATTCCAGTGGCTCCCTATTACCTCCAGGATGAAATAGAAAATTCTCTGGAATGTAAAACCCTTCACAGTCTGTCCCCCTTCTTACCTTTCTAAATCTTACACTTTACTCCTCTCTGCTCATTCTATGAGCATTCCAGCTACCCTAGCCTACTTCCTATTCCTCACACATTCCGCCTTCCAAATCTGTGAATTTGCACCAGCTGTTCCCCATGCCTGGAATGTTCTCCTCCCTCAATTCTGATTCTTAACCTTCCTGACATCCTTCAAGGCTCAGCTCAAATTCTATCTTCTGTAGAAGGCCTTTCCTGACTCTCCTCTCCCATCTTTTCCCTCTAAATTTCCTTCCCTATATTGTATATGTCTTGAATGTATATAGTTATTTGCATGTTATCTCTCTTGTAAAAACGTGAATTCCTTGAGAGCAGGGACAGTATTTCTTTTTCACCTTTCTTTACATCCCCAGAATTTAGCATAGTGCTTGAGACATAGAAAGCATTTAATAAATACTTGTTGACTGACTCCTCCATAACTTAGCCTCTAAATGTTTTCTCTACCAAAAAACTCTTTTCCCCAAGGTTACCAATGATCTCTTTATAGATAAATCTGAAAGTCAGTATGGTATTGTGGAAAAATAATCTCAGAGTGAGGAAGATGTAGGATCAGCTTCTGTTACAAACTGGCTACATGACCTTGGGCAAAACACCACCTCTCTGTACCAGGCTTCTCCCAAGCTTACGCTGCAGAACAGTTGCCAATTTGGGTTGGTAGAGGGACTTTCCTCACTAGGAAGTCCTTACACTGATTAAATAACATTTGTACCAAAAATGAATAAATCCAATTGTTTTTATTCTGTCCTTAGCTACTTTTACCAATGACTCTGGTAAAGGCACAGATGGTGTGCTTATCAAATTTGCTGCTGCCCCAAAGCTGAGAGACATAGCAAACTGGGCAACTGTCAGGATCTGAAAATATCTTGACAAGCTAGAACACTGTGTTGAGTCTGTTAGGATTTCCATGCCAAGACCACCCCTTTCTTTTTTACTATTAGGAGACACCTTGTCTTTCAGAGCTAGGGTCCAGCAAGCAAGCTGTGCCCTGAGCTTGGCATAACAACAATCCTTTGCACTCATCCTCTGAATGATCTCAATCATAGTAAAATCCCAGAATTGTTTCACACCAGCACCAAGTGGTCTCTGAGCTTGGATGAGCACCTGTATTACCCATATTCCAATCATGAAGTCCTGCTATGAATCAAACTTGTCTCATTGATGCTGTTACCCTTCATTGTCAGGGCTACAGCTTACTATGTAGCTGCTAGTATATGTATTGAGATTTACCCACAATAAAGCAGGTCTCCTACTAGAGGGGGCCCAGGCACATGGGTCTAGTTTCCCTCTTCCAATGGAATAAAGAAAGCTTTAACCACTGTTACGTCTTTGGTTTTATTTTTGTTTTATTTTATTTTTTAGAGTTAACTGTAGTTTTGATAACCTGTGTGAGCTTTCTGGGTTTTGTTTTGTTTTGTTTTTTTAGAGTTAACAGCAGTTGCAAAACTATTGTGGCCCTTTGATCATTTGGTCAGGGTTGACAAGTCAAATGAGTTGAAATTAAATATGGGTAAATGTAAAGTCTTACAATTCACTGAAAAATCTATTTCACAAGTACAAAAAGTGGGAGGGGAGGAGAAGGGGTTAAATAGCAGTTTATCTGAAAAACATCTGAGGGTTTTGATGGGCTTCCAGGGCAATGAGTCAACAATGCAATAGATTATACAGAAGAGGGCACAGGACAAAGTCTTGGGGGTACATCCACAGTTAGGAAAATTGAGAAGGAGCAGATTCATATAGGAGAACTAGTATCATGAAAATCAAGAGAATAGTCAACGGGGTCAAATATTGCAGAGAAGCCAAGATGGATGTGTATAAATCATTCTGTATTTATTTAACTACTATGTACTTATCTATGAATAGTCTGTATCTCTCTATTATAAGGGTTCTCAACCTGGGATCAATATCTGTGAAAAGATTTCAGGAGGTCCATGAAACTGGATGAAGAAAAAAATTATATCTTCAACCTCTAACTGAAATTTAGCATATCCTCCAATTATTTAAAAACATTATTCTGAGAAGGGGTCCATAGGCTTCACTGGACTGCCAGAAAAATATATGACACAAATAAGATTCTGGTAGAATATGAGCTCCTTGAAGGCAGCTACTGTCTCTCATTTTTGTATTTGTATTTCCAGAGGCTAGCAGGGAAGATACGTAGTAGTCACAGAGTCCTTCCCATTCACCTTCCCCATTTTATTTCATACAATTCCTTTTAATATCCTCCAAATTCTAGTCAAACTGGACTGTTCTCCTTCCTTGTTCTGGTCCTGCCCTCACTTTCTGGATGCCTTAGCATAGACCTATCTTCTATGCCTAGAACAGATTTCTCCATCACATCTGCTGAAGTTCCTCTCTTCCTTAAAGTTCTATCAAGTGCCTTCAGAACCCTGAGGGGCTCCACTAGCACCACCCCTCCCCAGAAGAATGTACTCTCCATCCTCAGATTGTTCATACCACTTAGTCTGTCTTCTATACTACAGCGTCTGCTCTTTCAGAGATGAGCTTCTACCTTGGATTCCCAGAACCTAGCCCAATATCTTGAATATATTTAGCACTTAGTATGTTCGCTGAATTGATCAGAAAGTTGGTAGAACAAGACATTTCGTAGATTTAAGAACTAGAAGGGACCTTGGTGATTATCTGGTCCAATGCCCTCATTTTACAGACCCAGAAGGCAAAATAAATTGCCCAACATCACACATATAATAAGTAGCTGAGCCAGATCCTTGGTCCTCTTTCCACCACACTCTATGCCTGGAAAATGTATTTAAATACTTCCTAACATATTAGTAACTCTTAAATCCCTTCATTTAGGAAATTCCTTGTTGGTTTGTGGGAGGCTATGTAGATTATCCTTTAGCCAGCCAAAGAGGTATGAAAGTGAAAGCAAGGGCTCATTTAGGAGTTATCAAGCATCAGGCATTCTGGGGTGATATATTTTCTTTTCTTTGTTTTTTTAAAAAAAATTTCTTATTTATTTCATCATTAAGTTTTATTTTTAATTTATGGAATAAAAAAGTATTTCCATGACATAGTACAATAGAAAAGACAAATCATACATGAAACTGCAAATCTACTATGTACAACTTGCTATTCCTTTCAAATATACTTTTAAAAAATATATACTTTCTTAAAATGCCAGAGGCACCGCAGTCTTTGCCCCAAGAAAACTGGTATTTGTTAAGATGGCCATGGTAACAGGGCACACAGTCATGTGCTAGACCATCCTGGTGCAGGCCCTCATCACCTCTCTCTTGGGCTGTAGTAATGGCCTTCTGATTAGTCTTCCTGTCTCCACTCTCTTCACCATTCAGCTGTCAAAATGATCTTTCTAAAGTGGTCTGACCTCTCCTCACCTTCCACTAACCTCCAGCGGTTCCCTCTCACCTCCTGGATCAAATAGGAAGTCCTGTTTAGATTTTAAAGCTCTTCATAATCCGGCCTCTTCCTATATTTCCAGCCTTCTTATACATTATTCTTCTCAACACGCTCTATGATCCAGTGATGCTGAACAGAACAATCCATCTCTTGACTGTCACTGCCTTTCCCTCATGCTTGGAATGCTCTTTCCTCAGCTCTGTCCCTGCTTCCCAGGCTTTGTGTCAGGTAAAATCCCATCTTCTACAAGAAACACTTTCCAATCCTCCTTAATCTCAGAGTTTTTTCACTGAAATTCTCTCCAGATTATCCTGTATATATCTTTTTTGTACATAGTTGTTTGCATAATCACCCCAACTATATTGTGAGCTCCTTGTGGACAGGGACTATGGATTATGGCCGTCTTTCTCTTTCTTTTCTTTCTTTTCTTTTTTCTTTTGTCTCTCTCTCTCTTTCTCTTTTTCTTTTTTTTCCCAGCAGTTAGCACAGTGCCTGACACACAGTAGGCCCTCAATAAATGTTTACTGACTAACTCCTGGGGCAGGATCCCTCCAAGCAACTAGGTGAGGGAGTAAATAGAAGACTAGAAGAGATCAAATCCAGCCTCTGAAACTGATTAGCTGTAGGAACCATAGAAAGTCACTTAACTTCTGCCTGCCTCAATTTCCTCACCTGTAAAATGGGATAACACCACCCAGATAGTTATAAGAATGCAGTGCTAATTGATATTTGTAAAGTGCTTTGCAACCCTAAAAACTCTATTTAAAGGCTAACTCTTATGCCTTACTCCCCAAAGGCACTCTTCCATCCAGTAACACTTGCCTCCTGGTTGCTCTAGAAACAAGACACTCCCATTTCTCCATTCTGAGCATTATCTCTGGCTGTCTAGACTAGAAAGCTGTCTCTCTTCATCTCTGCCTCCTAGCTTCTTTTAAGTCTCAACTAAAATCTTCATCTTTTACGGGAAGCGTTCCCTATTCCCTCTTAATTCTAGTGCCTTCTCTGTTAATTATTTCCTATTTGTCCTGTATCTAGCTTGCCTTGTGTAAACTTGCTTTGTAAATTGTTTCCCTCAGGAGACTGTAAGCCCCTTTAAGACAAGGGCTGTTTTTAGCCTCTTTTCTTATGTCCAGCACTTACCATAGTTCTGGCACATAGTACGTGCTTACTGGTAAGCAAAGCATAAGTAAAGCCCTTGTTTATTAATACTGTATATGCTTATTGACTGACTTAATCTTAGTGCCTTCCCTCTTCAGTTATCTCTCATTTATCCACTTTATGGGGCAGCTAGGTCAAGCGGTGGATAAAGTAACAGGTTTGACATCTTCCTGAGTTCAAATCCAGCTTCAGGCACTAGCGGAGTGGCTCTGGGCAAGTCACTTAACCCCGTTTGCTTCAGTTTCCTCATCTGTAAAATAAGCTGGAGGAAATGGCAAACCATTCCAGCATTTTTGCCAAGAAAATCCTAATGGAGTCGGGAAAAGGCCACAGGACACAACTGAACGACAAAATTTATCCTGTCGACACTGGCATTGTGTATACTTGTTAGCACATATATTAGATTGAAAGCCCCTTGAGGGCAAGAGGCTGTCTTTTGCCTCTTTTCGTATCCCCAGCGCTAACCATATCGCCAGGCATATAGGACGTGCTTAATAAATGTTTACTGACTCTTAGTTCCAGTACTTTCCCTCTAAATTATCTATTTATTCTGCTTGTAGCTTGCTTAGTATATACTTGTATGCACGTTGTCTACCCCATTAAACTGTAAGTCCTTGGAGGGCACGGTCTGTCTTTGGCCTCTTTTTTGTATCTTCAGCGCTTAGCTCGGTGCCTTGCACACGTAGGCGCTTAATAAATGCTCACATCCCAGGAACGGGGACAAGGACGAGGGGGAGGGGTGCGCCCCTGCGGGAGCGGGGGTGGCAGGGGAAGGCCGGCCAGGGCTGTCTCCCTGGGGGACTCCCGGGAGGGGGCCCTGGAAATACCCTTGCCCCAGCGCGGCCGGGTCGGCGCGCTCGGGGTCTGACGTCGCGGAGGGCGGCCATAGCCACCCCACCTCCCGCTTCCGGCCCCGGGTTCTGGCAGGGTGTTCGGGGCGGCGGTCCCTGCACGCTCCCCTCCGCCAGCTGCCGCCCCTCCCCTCTGCCCGCACCGCCCCCGGAAGTGACGTCGACAGCTACAGAGGCCGGGAGGGTCGGCCTCAGGCTGAAGGGTGGCAGCGCCCAGGAGAGACGCGGCGGCCGCGGGGCCGAGGCGAGGAACGCTCCGAGCGCGCGCCCGCGCCCCCGCCCCCGCCCCCGCCCCCGCCCATCCGCCCGCTGGCCGGTCGGTGAGGGCGGCTAGCGGCCCGACTACCCGGCTCTGCCGCCCAGGTTGTGCGTGCGTGTGCGTGCCTGCGGACGAGGGACGGGGCGGGAGGAGCCGCGGCGGGAGATGCGGGCGACTGAGGACGCCCGGCGGGCTCGGCTCGGCCGCCGCCGCCTCCGCGGCCGTAGTGCCCGTGGGCTGCCCGCGTGAGGAGACGGCGGCGGGGGACGGCCGCCGCGTCTGAGCCGCAGCTCGGCGGCGCCCGAGGGAAAGGAGGACCTGAGGGAGACCCCCGCGCCCTCGGTGAGTGAGCCTCGCCCCTCTCCCCAGCCTTCTCTCCTCGGAGCCCCCGCCCGGCGCCGCTCTCGTGGCCGCCGCCCACGCCGCGCGCAGGAAGCGAGCGCCCCTCCCCCCGCCGCTTGGGGGTGGGGCCGGCGGGGGCGGGAGCAGGGTGGGCGCGCGCCCCCCGCCCACCCCCGCGAGCTCTCCGCCGTCACCCCCGATCTCACGCCGCCCACAGCCGGCTCTGGTCCTCGCGAGCGGGATCTGCATCCACCCCCCCAATCCCCGCCCACGACTGCGGGGATGTTCGGAGGTGCATCCTCGGCGTGGTCCCTAGGGACCGGCCCGCTTCGGCGGAGGACGGGAGGACCGGGGCGCCGCGAGCCGCATCCCCACCCCACCCCCCAACAAAAGCATCATTGTCTGCGCCGTCTGGGCCGGGAGGAAGGGAGCGAGTTTGATTTTATTTGGTGGCAGGAAGTCGGAAAATGAAAGTACAGTCACTGGTTACTTACAAAGGCCTGGGAGGCTGGAGCTCTTCTCAGGACTTTGATCTCCTCTGGGGCGCTCGGTCATCAGCCCTGCTTCCTCTCCCCGAGCTGGCTATTCATCCGGTGTAAAGTTTCATTTCTTTTTCAGACTCCCTTGAAGAATTTCACTTTTTGCACAGCTGTACAAAGCTGGTAGTACCACTTAGAAGGGCACTGGTCAGAAACATGTTTTTCTCCTTGCCTTTATGCCCCAATAGGCTGTTCCAGGTGCCAGGGTTGCCACAATGAAACGAGATCCTCCCAGTCCCTGCCCTCAAGAAACTAGGGACAAGACAGTACTACAGGTTGTGTTAGGATCAGTACATAGGAGGGATTCAGAGAGGTAAGAGAAATGTAAAAAGGAAGCAATCACTGATAGGTGAAAGGACTCCTAACAGGGATGGTACCTGATCTGGACCATGAAACAGGGAGGAAAAAGGACTGTTTGTTGTCTGACATAGCCAAAAGAGATACTGCTGCTCTTTTTTGTTCTCTTGGTTTTTGACGTTTATTTTGTGGTTCAGTTGTGTCTGACCTTTCCTGACTCCATTTGGGGTTTTCTTGGCAAAGAAAATGATATTTTATGCATTTCAGTAAAATCAGTAGGGTACTATTTGCTAAAAAAACAAAAATGGCACACAAACTCACTATCACACCTTTAGGTTGCTAGGTCATGTCCTTTTTTATGGTTTGATCTTGTAGGAAGAATAATTTTACTTCTAGAAAAAGTATCATGGTGGCCTCGTTCAAATCCCAAGCTCCCATATTTCCTAGCTGTGTGACCTTGAGCTAGTTACCGGAATTTTAAGTCTCAGTTTCCTTTCTCTGTCACAATCATCAGGCAGCTTGGCATGGTGGAAATTGAGTGGTGACCTGAGTCTGGAGATTTGGGGCAAATCACTTAACCTCTCAGCCCCAGGGAATGCTTAAGACTAAATTAGAGAGAAGGTGCCTATTTGCATTGTAGTGGAGGTACCTCTCTTGGAGCTCGTTATGCTTATGAAATTACAAGTCCCTCCAAAAAAATCCTAGTACAAAATACTCATCTGACAGAATGATGAAGTGAGGAAAGTACATCATAAACTCTAATGTACTATAACTCATTTGTTTCTCTATTAAAATGCTTGATGAATTTTGATTTTCTATCTTTATCTTCCACTCTTGTATTTCAATTTTGTTTCAAAAGTGCTTAAGTGGAAATCAGTTACATTGTTAATAAAGTATGATTTATCTTTTCCTGTGCTATTTTATGTAATACTTTGCTATATATTTCCAGTACTATTTGAGTACACTCTTATGGGATTAGGTTTCTTAGTATTTTAATGATCATAATTCAGTACCAATTTTGGTCCATTTAATGAACTGAGATTATTTTATTTTAGTTAATAATTGAAGTTTTTTTTAAACAGTTATGCTGTGTGTCACTATAGCAACTGAACCATTGTGTATTGTAAGCATATTTAGGGTGGAAAAGGTCTCACTTAATTAGAGACTTCCTTTTCATAATAGGAAAGTATTAACATTACACTTTGATTTAGAAATTATCCTTTATTTCAAAGTTAAGAAATCATGCTCTGATATGTATTTTCTCAAATTCTCAAAGCTTTGAGATGTTCACTGCAGATTCAGTTGCAACATATTCAGCATCCCACTTGTGTTAATACCAACTAATTTATTTTGAGAAAAGATCATTATATTTCTCCTTTTGTCTTTGTGCTAAAGAAAACCCAAGTGTCTCCTCTTTCAAGCTGTATTTGAAAAAATATGGTGCATTCTTTTTGAGGCACAGTGACAAGAATAAGATCATCTTTGCTTTTTTTTTTAATTTAAATTTTCTTAATATAAGCTCTAGAGGATCATAAGGTAATAGTTTTAGAGCTGAAAGGAACCGTAGGCCAACTCATTTACCCTCATTATTTTACAGATGAGGAAACTGAGACTAGGGAAGGTTAAATGATTTTTCCAAGGTTATATAGGTAGGAAGATCAGGGTGGGTTTGGAATGGAGGTCCGGTTGACTCCAAAGCCAATAGTTATCTTTTCTTCTATACCGTGTTGCTTCTTGGGTGAGGTCTTCTTGACAGCTGCCCCTTCTGCTTAATACCTTATATATATTTTGTATTTATATGTATACTTATGTGTATGTGCTGTCATTCCTCATAGAATGTAAGTTTCTTGAGGGCAGAGAATGATTAGTTTTTGTCTTTATATCAGGGCCTGGCACATAGTAGACACTTGATAAATGCTTACTGATTGAGTAGAATGTGTTAAAAACAAGTTGTTTCTTTAAAAAGATATTACTGAAATCTGTTTATACCATACTTTCAGGAAATAGTATTTAAGAGTTGGATACAAGGAATAAGGAGCCAACTAAATCTTGGCTAAGATGTCAACCAAAGAATAGGTTGATGTCCTAATTGAATGGGATAGTACCAATTGAAGCAACATAGTTGCTTGAAATAATTCATTACAGTGTGGCAGTGTTCCTGTCATTCTCGACATCTCCAATTCCAAATGCAGTAGATGTATTTGAAGTCAGTGCCCAGAGAAAATGGTTTCTGCATTTGATATACTGACTGATAAGACTCAGTAATATTTTAGTTAGTGATGTTAATGTCACTAATTGATGACCAAATGTGAAATTATGCCTGTAGCTTAATTTCTCATCATCTTTTAAATAATAATACACTCACATTTAGACAATGATTTAAAATTTTACAAAATATTTACTACAATTTTTATGAAGTAGTTGTAGGTATTATGCCCATTTTACTGGTGAGGAAACTGAAACTTGGAGAAATTAAGTGATTTGTTCATGGTCACATAGCTAGTAAATACTAGAGTTGGGACTCAAAACCCAGATCTTCTGACTCAAAATCTGGTATTCTTTCTTTTTAAAATCTTACTTTATTGATATTATTTGTTTTTACAATATCTTCGTTTCCTGAGTCCATCCCTTTTCTTGCAAACCACACCCCCTACTTGAACCCCCCCAGGATTTTTTTGTGACAGTATTTGACCTGCCATCTTGAGAATATCTTTCATCTTGGAAACTATTCTTTGTCAATCCTCCATTTGTATGCTAGAATGTGCAGAAGATCATGCTTTTATTTTTGTAAATGTAGGTAGGTCGTCATAAATTTGAGGTGCAAAAGCTTTAATTCCATGAATCATTCTTTCATTAAACATGTGCAAAACATTGATATAACAGTGTGGCAGTGTTCCTGTCATTCTCAGCATCTCCAATTCCAAATGCAGTAGATGTAGATTGGGGGAGATACAAAAATAAATAAGATGGAATCCCTACATTCAAGGACTTTATAATCTAGTGGGAATGGTAGGAGGTACATAAAAACTAGTATAGAACAGACTATAATTTCATTAAAAAGGTGATAATAATAAGTTGTCATTTATATAGTGCTTCACGATTTGCAAAGTACTTTATATATTATCTCATTTGATCCTCACAGCAACCTTGTGAGGTAGAGACTATTATCCCTATTTTACAAATGAGGAAAACTGAGCCTGAAAGAATGTAAGTGAGCTATCCAAGGTCCCACAGCTAATACGTATCTGAGGTAAGAATATTTGAGCCTCAGTTCTCTCACAAAATGAGGGATTGAAGTACATGATATCTTCAGTTTCTTTCTAGCCCTAAAATTATATGATCTTATAAAAGGTGCTATAAGGGTTCATAGAAGTGGAGAAGAACCCTTTTGTCCTGGTAGGAAATCAGGGAAGACCTCTCTGGAGGAGGACATTTGAATTTGGGGCTTTCTAGTATAAGAATTTCAGCAACTGCTGATGAATCTTAATGTGAAGAGTTCCAGATACAGGGAGAAGTGAGCAAAAGTGGGAAAGTGTGAGATGCTTTGGGAGAATGATGAATAGTCCAGTTTATCAGGAAAGTTAGGTTGGAGCTATGATGAACACAGATCCCCTGCTTTTCATCCCCTTCCCCCTCAATCACCTGTAGCATTCTTTTTATGAAACTGATGAGTATGTGGAAATTAGGTTTTTTAGTTAAGTATTTACTGGGGAGAATGTACAGCAACTTTAACAGGCCTTGCCTGGCAAGTATTTGTTTAAATGGAAGCCTTGTGTATCACTGAATGCATAATATCCTGAATAACTATGGTTCATCATTAGAAGTATGGCCAAAAAGAATATGAATCTGGTAAATATGACGTTCTAACTTATAAAGAATATGCCTCTGACTTTGTACTGTTCCAGAGACACAAAGCTGTAGTAACACACATTAATTGACCAAAGTGTAAACACCAGAATGGAGTTGATTTCTAAACATAGTTATTTAGCATTATGGTAGCATGTTGTAATGCTTCACAGGTTACTGTTAGTGTCAGTATTAATTATCCTGAGTTTTGCCAAATGTATAAAATACTTGGTTGTCTAAAAAAAAAACTTGGTACTGAGCTTTTCTGTTGACCTAGTATGTAATTTTCTAGACTGGAGTACTCCTTCTCTGTATAACTGGGCTAGTAGGACTTCTGTAGGAACACCTTCAACAAACTTAATGAATGTTTTGATATATTGTGAATTAATTGGAGAACATTAGCATTTTGAATTCTTCAGAAAGAAAGTACAGCAGGTTGTCCATTAGTTGGGAAATGACTGAAGACATTTATGGTATTTAAATGTTGTGGATGACTGTTGTGTTGTAAGAAATGATAAGGTGGTTTCAGAGAATTCTGGGAAGAATTGTATGAACTCTTGCAGAGAGAAATGAGTTGAAACAGAAGAATATTTTATACTATTGCAACAACATTGTATAAAAGAACAGTTTTGAAAGACTTAAAGAACTCTGATCATTGCATTGATCACCCATGATCCCAGATTTCCAGTGATGGAGAATGCTACCCACATCCTGACAGGCGATGGACTGAATACATAGAATCGGACACATTTTTGGACACAGGCATTAAAGGAATTTTTGTTCCACTATTGTTTATTTATTACAAGAGGTTTGTTTTTGTTTGTTTATATGTTTGTTTTCGGTGAGGAAGAAATTGGAGGGAGGAAAAGAAAGAAATTCTTGATAATTCAAAACATAAAATTTAATTTTTTTTTTTAAAAAAGGGAACAAAATAGAGCAATTCAAGAACGTTAACCTTCTTTCCCTAATTTTTGCCTCTTTTTGCAGCACCTTACAAGGTGTCTTGCACACAGTTGATGATCAATATTTTTTGAATTTTACTTTAATTATAATTCAGGGACCCTAACAAACTTAATGAATGACTTGAAGCATTAAACTTCCATACTTCAGGGTAGTGTTAAGTGGTAATTGATAGACTTGTTTTTTTATTTATATTTACACATGTTGATGTTAATTTGTTCAAGTTTCACTTCTAGATGGTGAGGGTATTTCATGCTAACTTATTTGTAACCTTTTCTAGTTATTGGCTTCCTGGGAATGTATATTAAGCCTGGGTTTCTTCTATAAAGACCAAGATCTTTCTAGCAGACAGTTTTGAAGTTTTATGGTATGAATAATATCATGGGAGAATTTCCAAGTTGCTTCACCATCTAAAGAAGTGGGTTGTCATCACAGGGAGATCTTAAAACTTGAGGTTTTGAAGTTTTTCTTCTTTTAAAAGATTCAGATGATCAAATAAAGGCCTTTTCATATTTAAATTATGATCTTTGTGGAGCGTCATAGAATGATGATTAACTTTATGAAATAAAACTAAGGAATATGATGTTTGAGTCACCACTGCTGCCTGTTGGTCCATAACTGACAGCTGTGACACTTGAGGGGAAAGGAGGTTAAAGGGGAGTGTCATTGACAGTTATTTTTCTCAGACCAAGTGCATTTAATAAATGCTGAGATTAGGATCTCAGAAGGCTATGGCAGTGAGGTTTTAGGCTAGAATTTATAGCAAAAGCCTTTTTCAATGGGCAACCATTATTCTGACTCCTACAATTTGTAGAAATAACATAATTTTCTTTCTCTATTGTCTGTTGGAAAGGCAAGGAGCTTTTTCTTACGTCATTGTATGTCCTGTTTATCTTTTTTCAGCTCACTGCTATGGACAGTGCTATTACACTGTGGCAGTTCCTCCTTCAGCTCCTTCAGGAGCCTCAGAATAAGCATATGATCTGCTGGACCTCTAATGATGGGGAGTTCAAACTTTTGCAAGCAGAGGAGGTGGCTCGACTCTGGGGAATCCGAAAGAACAAACCTAGCATGAATTATGACAAGCTAAGCAGAGCGCTTAGATACTACTATGTAAAGGTAATTTAAATTCTAATTCTTGTTTGCTTGAACAGTCTCAATTCATTGAGATTGTTTCTTTAATATCTTGCATTTCCTTTAAATAAGTTGATGTAGAGCCTTTGTAGTTTTAAATTTAGGATTAAGGGTCCATATATTCCAGCTGTATTTCTGTAGACTTTTTCTTTGTATTTTCCTCCCCCGCCCCACCCCCCATACTGTTACTGGTTGTGTAAAAAAACAAAGCAAATGTAGGATTAGAATACAACAAATCTGGGCTCTTGTAGCTAGATAATTTTTTTCCATTTTTATAACTTGATTTTTTTAGTGTACAATGTTTATATCTGCATTTGACTTTTCCTTTAGTTCTTTAATCCATAGCTCATGGAATCAGTACATTATAGAGTTACTTTTTTTGTTAAAATGTACTTATTTTATTTACACTTATTTAAAATACATTCTGATGACACTGAGATAAAACAAGTGGATCAAAAGAATAGTTCAGCAAATGTTTACTTTTGTGTTCAGCAATGACCTTTATTTCATTAACCTCAAAACAGGTAGTTTGCCCTTTTGCTTCCTCTATGTAATTTTACTAGATAAGAAATTACTTGGGTTTCTGAGGTAAGTGGGAGCCTTAGCAGGAGTTCAGTGTTTTGATTATGATGCTTTGTTTTTACTTTCTCAGGATAGTTGTAGTGTACATCTATAGAATTTTGATATCTGAAATCTAGCAATTTTTAACTTATGATTTGCATGGTTGTGAGTATTAAAATATTCCAGCCTTTATGCGGAATGTCAGTGGTATTATTATATAATAATTCAGATGTTTGTACGTTTTTCCCTATCTTGCGTTTTGAAGTGTCTTCTCTACTGGGAATCTCATATATCTAAGAAGTATTTTGACAACTTGTCCTAAAAGGAATAGCAACTAAATTAATGAGGGGGGTATAAGAATGTGCTTATTTTATTTATCTACAGAATATCATCAAAAAAGTGAATGGTCAGAAGTTTGTGTACAAGTTTGTCTCTTACCCAGAGATTTTGAACATGGATCCCATGGCTGTGGGGAGGATTGAGGGAGACTGTGAAACTTCAGGCTTCAATGAAGTCATCACCAATTCAAAAGATTTGGAGAATGGAGGGAAAGAGAAGCCACCTCAGCCATGTGCCAAGGCCTCTAGCCGCAATGACTATATACACTCTGGCCTCTACTCTTCATTTACTCTCAACTCTTTGAACTCCTCCAATGTAAAGCTTTTCAAGTCCATAAAAATTGAGAATCCAGCTGAGAAACTGGCAGAAAAAAAATCTCCCCAGGAACCAACACCTTCAGTCATCAAATTTGTGACAACACCTTCCAAAAAGTCATCAATTGCTCCTATTCCTTCTACCATTTCAGCTGGCCCAACTATTTCTACAGCTTCAGAAGAAACCCTCCAAGCCTTGGAGACTTTAGTTCCTCAAAAACTGTCTTCTCCAGAAACACCACCTTCCATACCCTATATTATGACCACTTTTACCACCACACCTCCTGTTTCTTCTGTATCTCCCTCTTTGCAGGATCCTTCCAGATCACCTTCACCACCCTTGAGTCCTAATGCAGACCTAGATATTGACACAGACATTGACTCAGTGACATCTCAGTCCGTGGGCCTCCCTCAGAACTTTTCATTGGAGCCCAAAGACCAGGAGTTAGCACTGCTAGAGAAAGAGAGCACAAATCATTCATCAAGGTCCAAGAAACCCAAAGGGCTAGAGCTGGCACCTACTCTGGTGATCACAGGCAGTGATCCAAGCCCCCTGGGAATATTGAGTCCCTCTCTCCCTACGGCTTCTCTCACCCCTGCACTTTTTTCACAGGTAGCTCTTCCCTTCTTTTAATGTCAGGATTGTTTGCTTTTACATAACTTAAAAAAAATTCAGCCATAATTTAAGCTGTCAATCTGCTACTGCCTTCTTTTTTGCCATGTAGTTACTGAAAAGGCTAAGTATGACCCTTTGAGTCATACTTTACCTTTAAATCAACTCCATCTCCTTTGTTTTTACTTAGTTAGGCTACACAACTACTCACAAAAGTTTTGGTATAAAAAGAATGTCAGATGTTGTTTTAAAGGCAAGCAACCTCTTTGGGTCCCCTCCCCAAGTAAATAAAGGTATCTTTCTTTCTTTCTTTCTTTTTTTTTTTTTTTGTCATGTAAAATTGGATGTTGGCAAAGACCAGGAATACTAATTGTATTTTCTAACACTGAGGCTTTTTTGTAGTTAAGTTTCAGTATTAGAAAACAATAGGTACTGAGAACTCTTAAAAATTACCAGTATGATGTTGTGTAACAGGTTTGCACAGTTACGTTAGATATTCATTAACTTGCTCATCCCACGTAACATTTTTTATAGGTGGATTACTCCCTTGTTAGTTTCAGGCTTTCTTTTCATTAAGGAGAAAATGCCTCTATATGAATGAGTCTTACCTTCTGTTCTTTTTCACTTGGAAAAAAGAACCAGTGGATCAGAATCAGTTTTCTTACTTGGGGAACCCCTAAAAAAAAAAGAGAAAGAAGTTATTGTTGCCTTTATTTTTCTTGAGCTATTAAAGTGGTGATGGGGTTTTGCCTTTTGTGTATTTTTCAGATTTGGAGAAAGTTTTTGCTTTAGGCTATTGTGTATGTGACACTATCTGGGATATCAGTGATTTGATTTGGTAAATATTTCTGTCTTGTGTATTGCAGACTCCTATCTTATTGACGCCAAGTCCTTTGCTCTCCAGTATCCACTTTTGGAGCACTCTCAGTCCTGTTGCTCCTTTAAGTCCAGCCAGACTGCAAGGTGCTAACACTCTTTTCCAGGTAAATTATATACTGCATTTCATCATTTTCAGAATTTGTATAATGGGGCAAGTCTAAAATTGAGAACCAAGGCAAGAATACAGTGTCCCATTGTTCACTCTGTAGCTTGTAATTAATACATATGTTTCTGAGTCCCGACTCTTGTTTTGAACTCTATTGTTAGTCTCATAAAGTAACAGAAAACCAGCATCTGTGATAAATATCCACCTCATAGCAGGATTTCTTTTTTGTTGTTGTTTCATATTATATGAATTTGAGTTAGAGCTGCAGTTGTTAAATATTTAAATAGTTGATAACTGTCCTTAAATCTTTCCCACCATTTTAAACTTTGAAAAGACCCTTTTTTAGGTATATGTAGCTAAGTGTACTCTAACAGATTGAATATAGTAAATATCCTGTCAGTTGAGAAATCAACAGGCTTTTGAGGTCTTTAACCTTTATTCTATTAAAAAAAATGTAGGTTTTGCTTTCTATAGTTTCCTGAAAAAATAGATGTTAAATACATTAATTCACTGATCTAGAAATATGCTCAATTCATAGTGATTCAGGAATTGGTTGTCCATTTTAATGACTTCCAGTCTCTTCTTTCTTTTGATCATTTAACTGCTTATTTGTTCTCTCAGTGAGTAGATGGGATAAAGAAAAGGAAATAAAATTCATACACTTGTCCCAAAAGTCTTAGTGCAGTTTTGACCTTTAAAAAAAAAAAAGCTTTTAGACTGCACTAAGACTTTTGGGACACCCAGTGTATCACTGGGTTCATAAACTGGGTTTATGAAGTGCTTTAAGATATCTTATCTTCTTTGATCATCACAGCAACACTGTGAGGTGGGTGCTTTATTATACCTATTTTTCCAGATGTGGAAACTAAGACAAATGGGTTAAGTGACTTAATCACATAATATCTGAGGCAGGATTTGAACCCAGTCTTCATGTCTCCACATCCAGTGCTCCAGTCACCTTGCTGCCTCCCTTAAGTTAGTAAATGAGCCATAAATTATTGACTCAAATTAAATTTCCTGGAGATTTTCTGTATTCTGTTTATCCATATTTCCTTGCCCTTTATTGGCAGAGATAATTGAGAGTTTATAGAATGGTCTGCAAAGCAAGACTCCTTGTGAGGTTTCGTTCCAGGAACCATAAATACGCTGAAGCCTTCTTTTGTCACTTTCTTCAGGACATGAAAACTAGGCAGAACTTCCTTATAATGAAGTCTTTTTGGTACCTCAGTAACTAAACCCCCTTAGATGGATTCCGTTATTGGCATTTTACGAAATTCCACTCTATACTGAAACATATTTTAGGAAGTTTCCATTGTGTTTTTTAAATGGAGTCTAGAAGGGAGATGGAAAAGAGGCAATGGCAATAACAGTATTGGATTTGATTTATCAACTGGTTTCCTACTTTGTAACAGTAACTTATTTTTGTTAAGAAAATAAACTTACATAGAGGGAGACTGAATGTAGGTTGTATTGTTTGCCCAAGCCTGGCTTACATAAAAGCTTGGTGTAGCCTGCAGTATAGTAGGCTGTTGTTTTTCCATAGATATACACATCTGTCTCCCTAGCTCTATTTTTCCTTCTTTAAGAGAGAATGTTTTTGGAGAATGGCCTAAAATTGGACCAGTTTTTGTGCTCTCAGTTTCCATTGTGGGACAATGGGTTAAAGAGTATTGACATTTGAATTTTATGAAAGAAACTACTTTTTGTAAATAAAATTTGTGTAGTCAGGGCATGTGCTTTGATGACAAACAGTGACTGCTTTTGGCAAGAAGTTGGTCTTATTAGCCACTGCAGAAGCTGTTGTGCCTCAGGGAGTTCAGTAGACAGAAAATGAAAGTTGAAATTGAATAATAAAATTGTAATGTGTTTTATTTTCTTTCTCAGTTTCCTTCTGTCCTGAACAGTCATGGGTCATTTACTCTGTCTAGCCTGGATGGACCATCCACACCTGGCCCCTTTTCTCCAGATCTGCAGAAAACATAGCACATGCACTTGTGGAAAGAGAACTAAGGAGCAAAGAAGAAATAAACATTCAGCATGATCATGCTTAAAACGAGCAGTTTGTAATTCCACAATGCTGGTAATGGACTATTGTGATTTTTGCTGTTCCCATTTAAAATGCCTTTTCAGAGTGTTTTTTTGATAGGACTCAAGTTGGAACTATGTATGGAAACGCCTTAATTGGAGTCTAGACTCCACCTGTCCCTTTTGCCTCTCCTTTTCTTTATCCTCCCTCTTCATTTTGGGTAGAAGGAGTTTTTTGCAAAATGCATAGATGGAATAGTGTTTTGATATGAGCAAATGAGAACAAAGATAATATTTTGGCTACTGGGACCTGTTGGCAGGAAAGAGAATCATACTTGGAATAGGTTATTTCAAGAAACCATCAGATGGAGGAAACTGGCCACACCTTGAGACTCCTGGTGTTCTCTCTCACACCGTGAAGAATACGCTGTCAGTTATAACAGATAAATGGTCATGGACAAAGAAGTATTCCTCTTTCTTACAGAGTGAGGTTTTAATAGCACTGTTGGGGAGACAGACAGTTTTGCAGTGAATTGTGGTGTATGTAAGATGCCAGAAAGAGGCATCTAGTTTACATTTCTTCAGGGTGAATCTCCCAGTTACCATAAGCCATGTGTGATCTTGTCTGAACCTGTCAGCAGAGTATGGGATCCTATTTTTCTCCTTCACCCTGAGGGAGACTCTTTAAACCTGAAGTGACGGGCACTGATTTATAAGACAGTGCTTGGAAGACTCTTTGAGAAGATGGGACTCCGCATCCAGCATAGAAACATTGTCTACACTGCACTCTGGGTGGTATAGTTGTACACCCACTGAAAAGAGTACTGTGGATGATGAATAGGCTATTGTGAGGGTGATGCTGCATTATTGAAGACTTCGGACATATTTAGTTAAGATGCCTAATTGAGCAAGCTGGAAGAACATTTGTGGCTTTTTCAGTCAAGAAGATACCCAAAGTACAGGACCCGTTTCTGTTCATAGTTACTCAGGTTCTGCTGTGCATTGTTTTCTTATTTCCTTTTAAAATTTGAAGTTGTGATAGTTTTGAAGATGTGAGAGAAAGGTGAAAAGTGAAGTCCTCAAAATCAGCATTGAGGTAAAGAAGTACTTATTTTGTAGGAATATTTTTATCTTAATGGGTGGGGAGTTTACTTGAGAATACCCATGTTTTGGTTTGGGGTTGTTCAGGTAATGAGAAATGCAGGCTTTCATCTCAGAGTCACTGAACTTGCTTTAATTTGCCAAACATCAGCCATGTGGTAGAAATCATTCCCTGTCCATGTGAGGTGAATGTAGCTTTTCTGAATTCAAGAAACTGGACTGAGGCCAGCATCATAGTTGGGTACTGTGTTGATATTTTTGGCCTGGAAGTCTAGATTCAGATAACCTCCCCAGGTTGAATTTCTCTTTGTGCTAGAGATAGCATAAGATTGTATCACGCTGATTAAATGGGATGAGGGAGAACTTGTATGCTTACTGCTTGTGCTGGGGATAAAGAAACGAAGGATTCCAGATGACAATACATCAACTCAGCACCTTCCAGCTGCACAAAATTCACTTTAAATTTGTTTTTATACTGTATAGAGATTCTTATGTATGAAACTTTAATTAGAAGAAAGTAGCTGGCTACATAATTTTGGTATAGATTGTATTCATAATAACTTGTGTAATCAGAGGTCTCAAGATTTTTTAACATTACTTGCTCACCCACTTTTGGTGTGGAATGGTGTCTTTCTGTCCTAAAATAGTCTCTTTCTCTGCCTAGTGGATCAATTTTAATACATAGCTTGATTGACTGAGAGTGGAGGAAAAGGATATATTCAGCGAACTGCCTTCATATATTTTGAAATTTCGGAGGTATGTTGCTGGCTCATTTGTGGAGCATCAGCATAAGGAACCCATCCATTCCTGAGATGTGCAATAGCAGTGCTGAAAGGTAGCTGTAGGTAGTGACCAGGAGCTGTCATTTGGATTATTTAGTTTGCACATCTCTTTGAAAATTAAACCTCCAATAGCACTTTCTGAGCTAGTGTTATTAGTATGCTTACTATTTTGTACTTTGTAATAAGTAGATGCTGGGGGTTCAAGTTACCTGGGAGTTTTAAAATTGTTAAGCACTAAAGAAAAATTTATTTTCATGAGGAACGAAGCCATTGAATTGTTTTCCAAGATGACATCTTTGGTCTCTGTGTATTTCCTGTCTTTAAGGATAGGGATGTCAGGGAACTAGATGGCACCGTTAAAGGCAGCTTATTGGAAACCAGTTTTATCTGGTTTTCCTTAAATATATCTGTCCCTACAACCTTTTGAGGTATGTAGCCATAACTGGTTGATTGTGATCTGCTTTCTCTTAATGGGATCATCCTTATTTGAGGGAAGATGGTGATTCTTTCATCGAGAAGCTTTCTGTTCTTTTTAAAAATGAGATGTTTCCAACTGTAACTCATCTGAACAAGGCTGGCATGATCATTTTTTTCCTAACCTACCTCCTTTAGGCAAAAACTCAGTATCAGAATCTTTGGAAAATCTAGAGATATTTATTAGAAAGGTAGCATCCCATTTAGAATCAATAGTCATTGAGAAGGTTGATACAGATTTGTAATAGTTATGTCTGATTATCCATCATGTTACTGGGATGAATGCTGTTAGGCAACAATAGCTTAAGTGAAAGAAGGGAAGCTAGTTGAACTGGGTAGTAGGAGCTCTGCTGTATGACTGACTTTCTTATCTTTTCTTTGCCATCTGACCCATATTACCTTGCAACAGTTTTCTCAATCATTTCTCAAAGTATTCTTCCTCATTAAAGATATTATGCTGCCTTATATTCAAAATCAAATCATAATCTGTTGCTAGTAATCTTTATTCTTTAAAATGATGTGTTGCAGTGATTTGGGATTGGTACATATATGTTATAATAAGATGAAAACTTCCGCTAATTCATTTTGCATAATCCTGGAATTGCAAAGGACATGGTCAAGGTCATTTTGCTTGTTCTCCATCCTTCTAGTAAAACTGTATCCAAACCATGTAAAATATATGTTCAACACATTTTTAAAGCTTTTCAGGGGAAGAGATTTGACAAGTTTGTTAAGTATTTTTAGCAGTCTGTATACTGTATAGTATTCCTTTGGCACCACCTAAGGCTAGGACCCTTGTCTCCTAATGCCATGTCCAGGGTCCTTTGCTTCCTGGGATAATCTGGTTCTGAGGGAGGTAGATACTGTAATATTTGCTTTTTCTAGTTTGATGGAAAGAGCTTTGAATCTCTAGGAGTGTTGCTTCAGCACTTTCACAGGATACCTAGTCAAACCCAGGAAGTTTTCCTTACATTCTGGAAGGAAAAGTAAGTTCATCAGCCTCAGAAATACATGTAGGAAATATTAGAGAATTGACTTAAGTTTAACTGGAAAAGCCCTGTAAGGGCCTAGACCTATATATACTGTTGTTTCAGAGAGCAAGAATTCAGAGCTCACTGGAGACTCTACTTACTAGTTATTTCCAGACTATCAGTAAGGCTTAGAAAGCAAAACGGAACCCTAGAATTCCAGAACTTTAATTCTAGGGAATAACATCACTTCATTTACGTGCACACCCAGTATTGAATGATGAAGTGTTGTCCAACAACATTGCTTCTTGCTGATACTGAAGCACTGGTATCCTGATGCTGTGTTCTGATAATAAGCTGTTTGTTTGTGCAGTCAGTTTAATCACACTCATTGACATTCATGCAGTATTGTCCTTTAACATATTACTTCCAAGTTCAGCCTTGAAAAAAATCATGTATGCTTTTTATGATACAGATTATTCTTGTGTTAGGTTTTTTCTTTTATGCAAACATCTCCGTAACAGATTTAGAATTTTGTACATGAGTGTGCCATTAACTTCTATGAAACTCAGCATTCTCTTTAAAAAGTTGCCAAATAAAAAGGCCCAAACAAATTGGGTAAAACATAAGTTGGAAATTGACAGTTTGCATTCCCAATACCTCCCCCTCCATGTGACTATAATTTTCATTTTGCTGGCATAAATTGTTTTTAGCCTTTATGTAATCATTTTACTACAAATTTAAGGGTTATGTAAAATTATTTTACTGTATTCTTATGTGGCCTATTTTCATACTTCATTGGAAGGTTTTGTTTGGATATAAGGGAACATTTTTAGGTTCTAAAGGGATGTTTTTAGGGATGGGTTTATGCTATTTATCACTCAATTCCAATCTTCTTTGTTTCCATTTCTCCTGTTGCCCTTTGTTATGATAAATTAGGTTTTGAAATACAGAATTCTACTTTTTGAAGTGCCATTTTTATGATGTATCAAGAACTTTATGTGTTTAAAAAAATTGACATGAGTGGCAGGGTCTTCATCCCTATTAGATGAAATCTAAAACCCAAGATGAATTATAAGACCTGTAGAAAAGCAGGAAGGATGCTGGTAGAGAGTCTTCTGTCTAGGAGTATAACAATGTCATTTCTTGAAGAGACTTGCATAGGGTGGTGTGATGGAGTTAATTTTCCCATCCCTAATAGCTTAAATGAATTAGAGATTAACTTTCATTTTTCTCCAGTCAGAGAATTGGTTGGACAGTAGGCTCTTTAAAAAAAGCATCTTGTTACATATGCCTGCTTGATTTTGTGTCCAAAATAGGTTGTGTGGGTGGTGGTTTTTCAAATATTGCTTGTACTTCCTAAAACAAAGTACCCTACTCTGCCTCTTAGGTTATCAGAAGAACCACCACTGAAGCTTTTGCACCTTGAAATCTAGAATTCTTGTGGGTGGGCCTAGTAACTAGCAAGGAAAAGGGACGGTTTTGACTTGATTTTAGATATTGAGTATAGCCTCTTGGTAAGAAAATCTTGTTTTGGTTTGTAAACTGAGCACATCTGAGGTGTCGACACAGAATAAATATTCCCCTGAGAGCCACCATTTTTTCCCAGAGCCATCTTTCTGAAAAAATATTTTAATGAATAGATCAACAATCTGCCAGAAAATTGTTATAGCTGGGGTATTGACACTTAAATTTACCATTTTGAAAGTAATTTGTGAGAGAGGGAATATTGGTTTTGACTTAGGCATCCTACAAAGAACAGAAAATTCAAACTTCTGTTAAAATGTTTAATGAAACCTTTAATTAGAATATTCATGGAAAAGTGATCAAACATTAAATGACAGTAACTCTAGCCTCTTAGGTGTAATATACATCTGACAGTTTTGTCAGTTTTAAAAATTTATTTTTTAATATTTAATTGAGAGACTGAACCATTTCCTTCCAAGTCATTCTGGCATATTGGCTAAATGTGTATATATAGATATAGATATATATATATATATATAAATCTATTTTTCAGAGGGATATATATATATATTATTCATCCTTTAGACTAGGATGGTTCCTAGGCTATATATTTTATACTAAAACTAAAATTTTGCTGCACTTTGCAGTTGTCACATCTCTTTTTAAAGTTTAATGCCTTGCACATTTCAATTTCTTATTTTAAAAAATATCAGTAAATACAAAGTCATAGGCCTTAATGTGGACTATTGCTTGCCAACTTAAAAAAGCCCAGTGCTATTATGATATATAATTTTGAAAATCATCTTATATTCTGGTCTGTTATATTGGTATAAGATTGGGCAAACAGGATTTTTAAACAATAGTCTTCATTTACTTTTGCTTCTCTGTTGAGACTCTGTTCATCAGGTTGCTTGCAGCATAATTATAGGGGTTTATACTGAAATTACTATTCTTAAAATAGAGAAATGTGACCATGGATTGAATGACTAGAAGTTGGCCTTTGTTGCCTGATTTAACCCTTGGAACAGTGCATTGTCAGTGGAAGGAGAAATGCCAGAGTAGAGAGAATACCTTGGGATGAGTGCTGTTCCCAGCCTTCCTTACATTGATTGGTCAGGTAATGGGGCTCTAGGAGGGTTCTGTTAGGGCAGATTTAGGACCTTTTGGATTGAGGATGACCTAAAGCTGGGGCAGAACTTTGGCAAACTAAATAACCTAATGTGATTGGACTACAGTGGTAGGATGCTATTTGCTTGCTGATGCAAATCTATTTGTCATGTTGTCATGCACCATTATTGGCACTATTTTCATAACTGGAAGCACTTAATTTTTTGTTTTAATTTTTAATTTTTCAGCTGAAGGCTTTAGAGGATCAGGGAGTGGAGGTTATTACTATTTTATAATTTCTGGAATTTACACTTTGGGAGGGGGGCAAATGGATTCACACAATTGATAATTCTACTAGGCTTTTTGAGGTGTTGTATTTTGGCTCAAATGTTTTTAAATATACAAGCTTTTAAAATTGTGCTGTATAGAATGTGATTTTTATGATTTGCTATTAATGGATTGCACAAAACTTTGTAATGTGTCAGGTTTCAGGTTTCTTCTCCCTGTAACCATTGTTACTTATTGTTCATTGTGGTGTGGAGGGAAATTGTGTCCCTTCTAAAAACATTTCATATATTTTTGTTTATTGGTGCAGTGTTACCAGATGGCCTTATGTACATTACATTCATTGCTTTTGTGACACAGTAGCATATTTTATGTACCCTCCCTGTACAGTATTAGTGAATCTATCTGTGAGGTGCATTTCTAAGAGATAGCAAATAAATCAATATAGTTAGTTCTTGATTACTCAAAAGCAATTTATTCAGTTTATTATTAGTATAAATCCTACACCCAGTCTACAACTGTTTCTTTTCCTTCTGCCTTTGGACAATTTCACTTATTGTGGCTAGGGGAAGTTAAACAGATGAACTCATAAGTTAATTTTGATACCTGTTGGCCTAAGAATTTGGTATGAGATTGATACTATTCACTAAAAATGAGGCTTTAAAATTTCTTATTTCTGCATTTTAGCTTTTCATCTCTTGTCTCTTATTCTAACAGATAATCAGGAGTTGGCTCAGAAAATAAGACTGTCTAGAGATTTACTTTGTGAAGAACAAACTGGTAAATTCTTCATGGTCCTTGTTGTGTCAGCTAAAGAGCACTTTTGTGTCTGAAAAGTATATGTATACAAGAGACAGCTGGGACTGAGTAGCTAATGGGGAATAATTTTAATATTAGTTCTTTAGAAATTCCATTGGTTGAGCTATCCTGGTGTTGGTAATACGTGTGAGTATGTCTTTGATGAAACTAAGAGCTTAAAATTAACTGAGGCTAAACAGATTTGCACTCTTGGATTTCATTCACCCAGTCCATGGAGTGGATTTTTTAAAAAGCATATCTACCTGTGAGAGTTTTACTCTGTAAACACTGACAGGTTTTATATCAGAGAAGGTGCATAATTTCAGAAATAGGTCTTAGTTTGGGATATGTGGTAATGAAAAATTGTCAGAGTGCTTTCTTTATACTTAAATCAACTTAACTGGGAACAGTTGCTTCTTTGTAATTTTTTTTCCTTGTTCATTTTATTGAAATTGTATCTAATATCTAGTATCTACTTCCATTGTAAAGAAATAATGCTTGTATTGCTAGTGTTTAATGCAAGTACATATGTAGTAAAAACACGACAAAAAAAATCTAGATAACTATTGAAATGTTGATTAATCCCTGGTCTTTATTAATCCCAGTAGAATTTACATTAGACAGACCTTCAGAGTGTTACAACATGAAAAAGGTTGGAAAGTGCAAAAAATAATAGTGCTGATGGTGCCACTAGAAAGAAACTGTCATGTCTTCTAGCTGAGCAATACTGATGCACTGTGGGGAGATAATAAAGGGATGATCTTCAAGGTTGATCAGGACTATTGGGCAGCTAGAATTCAGAATTTTTATGTTTAAACATAGCAAAGAGACCTTATCACAAGGACTAGATCAATGAGGAAAAGGTTTATGTTTGCACTTTGAGGGCTTTAAAGCATGCTGCTTTTAAAAGAAAAAAAACATTGTTGATAACCAGAGCATCTCTGACTCTTTTGAGGGGGCTGCCCTGAATAATCAGGTGATTTAAAAAAAATTGAGTAAATTTTGTGCGCGCTTGCGTGCACACACACACGCATTGCTATAGTGGCAACGTGTATCTTTTTTTAAAAAAAATTAAATAGGTTTTAGAAAACTATTTTGTGTAAGAACTGACAGAGGGATTTGCTTTGTATAATGCGAACTGGCTTTAAAAAGCATTGTAGCAAATTTATTCAAGTCAGAAATCATGCATATATGTTAATAGTTATATGTGCAACCAGACATGCAAAACAATTGTATTTTTTTAATAAATATTTTTAACAAAATCCTTCCCTGTATGAATTATTTCTTTATCTTCTATTATTCATTCAGGCCAAGAATCAAAGTCTAGCTTGCTAATTTATAGTTTAAAATTTCTACCCTCTTCCCTTGCCCATTCCTAAACCTGCAGTACTGTTCTCCATGATCTTTCAGAGGTGACTGTCATGGGGTTCAAACTCATGCTGATGGCCTCCTGTCCCCGGCTTTAACACCAGGTATAACTAAAATATTAGGGCATTCTCCTCAGCATTCCCTGCATGTTTTTTCCTTGAATCATGGCTTCCATAAGGAGCATTTCCTTGTATCATTCTGCAGAGGCCCTGAAATGGACCAATCCCACTATCTCCTGGTTGTACTGGTGAAGACTTATTTGAAAGACAAGTGATCTGGGCTTTCACTGCTATAGTGATCAGATCCTTTGGTTTCCTATCAGTCAACAAGTACTGAAGAAACACTGTATATTTGGCACTGGGAATCCAAGTACAAAGAATGAAAAAAAAAAGCTCACATTTTAATCCTCTTGTCCATAGTTTTTCAAGGGGTCAGTCAAAAGATGAGGAACATGAACTTGATCAGGGCTATGTTGGAGGCAGACTTCATCCCAGTAGGCTTATTCTTCTCAATGATTCAGCCCCAGCAAACCCATTTTTACTAGGCAACTTATATAGAATTCATAGAGAAATATATTTGGTATGAGTGGGGCACAGGAATGTTCATGGATCATAGACTTGAAGCTAGAGGACCTTTAGAGGTCATCTAATCCAACTCTCGATTTATAGATGAGGGAGACTAAGGCATAGCAAGATTAAGTGATTTGTCCCAAATCCCACGGATACCAAGTAATGAGTAATAAATAGGAGAGCCAGGATTTAAACTTAGGTTCTTGGAATTCCAAATCCAGCATTTTTTTCTCCCCACCTCCAAATGGACCCTTAGCAATAAACCATGGTCTATGGGAAGATGTTATGATAGACAACAAATAATAACTTCCCATACGTCAAGGCTCATGAGAGCCCTTAGGAATACAGAGAGTATCAGGATGGAGTTGGTTAGGAAAAGCCTTACTTCTGCAATATTTCTGGCATCTGCTCCCTCCTTTTCACTAGATATCCTGACTGATCTTCTTGCCTTTAATTCTTTCCTTCCTAAACAGGATCATTTTCTAAGGTATATCTATCTGACCTTGCTAAAAGACCTTTAGTTTGCTAAAGACCATTGCTTATTGAATAAAAATCATACTCCTTAATCTAGCATTCAAGGTATTCTATAATTTGGCTCGAAACTACTTTCTCAACCTTATTTCATTCTACTCCCCCTACCCTATATTCCACCCAAATTAGACTACTCGACTTTACACGGTCTCATCCCACCTCCTCCTGCTCTTGCTTCTTGCTTTAGGTAGGCAGTGCTCTATGATGAAAATGATTTCCTCCCATATTACTACCTGTTTAAATATTTTTCTTAAAAGCCTCTTCAAATGCCACTTTCTCTATGAAGTCTTTCCTGATCCCCTCAGATATGTAATTTCTCCCTCCAGTTATCTCTCATACTACTCTAGACTTTTTCTGTACACTCATTATACTATAACTTGTAACCTTCCTACAAAATTGGAAATTCGTTGAGGAAAGGATTTGTGTCTTCATTCATCTTTTAAACCCCAGCACAGTGCCTTGCATCTAGTTGGTACTTAATAAATGTCATTTGGGTCTTTCCTTTAGACATTTGATGTGAATTGGATGTCTTAAAATTCCTAAGTAGACTGGAGGGGAGGGGAGTGATCAGTATCACAAAAAATATTTGTAGGAGTAATTAGAAAAACAAGTAATGAGTTCAACAGTATATTTGAGTATATGAAATCTCTACTCCATACTTATTAAAACTTGAATGGGATTTTTTGATGTCAGTTCAGATTTTTTGTTCTAGTCCCTATAGGCAGTTATAGCTGTAATTTTCCAATTGAGGAAATATCATCTCTTCTATGTACTCACTGAAATGAGAAACCAAGGCTTGGAGCAGGTGGTGTGTGAAGTTATTAAACTTATACAGAACTTGGATGATCTACTTTAGGGAAAGTGGAATTAATTGATCACACCATCATTTCAAAGATGGCAAAGCAAAAGAATAGAATGTAGTCAATATTTCTTTGGGGCAATTTAATAGATTGTATTTGTGTAGCACTTTACTGTTTATAAAAATTTTTTTTTTTAAACAAGCCAATTCAGTTCAACAAATGTTAGTCCAACTTGTCTCTGCAGCATCTGGTGGCAGCAAACATTGGTAACCTAAAATGACATTCATATTGGACTAAACTAGATATGTGGTCATCCCTAGCAATTACAGTGTTAAGACGGTGAAGATGATGGTGAATCATCATACTTGTAATATATCTAGTGTTTGAAGGGAGACCAAGTGAAATGGCCTTTGAAAGGACAAGAAAATAATGGCAATTCCATGACATTAAATTGAACAGGGATGATACTAATTGTTTTCATTTATACTATTGAATCTTAAGAGGATTGAAGAGGTCATCTAGCCCAGTGGTGTCAAACTCAAATAGAAACAAGGACCATTAAACTGTGCATAAAGATCCTTGAAGGCTGCGTATTGACTTAGTTGTAAAATGTAGTATTATCTTTGTTTTATTGTATTTTTATATCTTTTGTTCAGTATTTCCCAATTATATTTTATTTTGGTTCAGGCCACATTTAGGAGTGCTGTGGGCTGCGTAAGGCCTATATGACACCTTTGATCTAGCCCTACTTATTTTGTAGATGAGTAAATAGGTTTTGCAGAGGAGTGAGTTAATGGGAGGGCTGAGATTAGAACCCCATTTCCTTGGTTCCCAACCCAGTGCTTTTTCTGCCACTCCACTCTTAGAGGAATGTAGAACTAGGAGGCAGCTTACAGATGATGTAGTCCAACCCCCTCATTTTGCAGGTAAGAAAACAGATCTGGGAGAAATAGAATCTTCTGTGCTCTTTTGGTGATCTCATTAGCGACCGTGGGTTCAATTATCTGTATGCAGATGTGTCCACCCCCATCTGTCTCCTGTCATCTCCACTCTGGTCTCATCAACTGCCTGCTAGACATTCTATCTGGATGGACCATAGGTACTTCCAACTTAGTGTGTCCAAAACAAAATTTGTCAACAACTACCCCCTCCCTCCAATTAAAAAAAAACAAAAACAAACCTCACTCTTCAAAACTTGCCAGTTTCTGTCATGAGCAACGCCACCTTTCTGATTCCCTAGGGTGACAGTGCCTGGTGCATAGGAGGCTTTTAATAAATACTTTTTGATTGATTTGTGATCTTAGAGGCACCTACTTTTCCCTTCTCCTCTCTCTCAACAGCTGCCAAGTTCTGATGATTCCACTTCCACAACATCTCTTCCGTCACCTTCCCTACATTCACACAGCTACCACTCTCTTAACCATCTCTCAACTTGACTATCGCAGTTATCCTCATTGGCCTCAGTGCCCCAATCTCTCCCCTCTCCAGTCTGTCCTCCATACAGCTGCCAAATTGAAATCTCCAAAGTGCGGATCTGACCATATCACTCCCTTCCTCAAGAAGCTTCAGTGGCTCCCTATTCCCTCTAGGATAAAAGACAAATTCTTCTGTCTGGTATTTAAAACCTTTCATAGTCTGGTTCCAACCTCTCTTTCCAGATTGACTGTATATTACTTCCCCTCACACACAACCATACCAGTCTCCTTGCTATCCCCTGTATGTGGCAGTCTTCCTAACACTTCCATGCCATTATAAAGGCTGTCCTTTATGCCAGAAACTCGCTCCCACCTCACTTTGCCCTTTAGAATCCATGGCTTCTTTCAAAGCTTAGCTCAGCAGTTTGGAACTATGCCTAAAGGGCTATAAAACCATGCATACCCTTTGACCTAGGAATACCACTGCTAGGTCTGTATCCCAAAAGAGATTAAAAAAAAAAAACAACCAAAAATGAAAAGGACCTGTATGTACAAAAATATTTATAGCAGTTCTTTTCTGGTGGCAAAGAATTGGAAATTGAGGGGATGCTCATCAATTGGGGAATGGCTGAACAAGTTTTGGCATGTGATTATGATGTAATACTATTGTGCTATAAGAAATGATGAGTAGGATGCTCTGAGGAAAATCTAAAAAGGCTTACATGAGCTGATGCAAAGTGAAATGTACTATGTATAAAGTAACAGCAACATTGTAGTATGATCAGCTGTGAATGACTTAGCCATTCTCAGCAGTATAGTGATCCAAGACAACTCTGAAGGACTTATGATTAAAAATGCTCTCTATCCCCAGAGAAAGAAATGATGGTGTCTGAATATAGATTGAAGCACACTTTTTAACTTTCTTTTTCTTGAGGGTTTTGTTTTTTTTTTATTTTTTGGTCTGGGCTTTATTTCACAAGATGACTAATATGGAACTGTTTTGCATGACTATACATGTGTAATCTATATTGAATTGCTTGTCTTCTCAATGGCAGGGAGGCAGGGAGAGAATTTGTAATTCAGAGTTTTAAAAATAAATATTAGAAGTTGTTTTTGCATGTAACTCGGGAAAAATAAAATACTAAATACATTAAAAACAAAAACAAAACCCCAAAGCTTAGCTCAGGTTCTATCTCCTATAGAAAGCTTTTACAGACTCACCCACCCTCCAACTGTGATGATAAGTGCTTTAAATTACTTTGTATATATTTATTACCTATCTTTATTTAGTTTTTCCCCTAATAGAATATAAGTTCTTTGAGCCCAGGGACTTTTGCTTTTTTCTTTGTATGCCTGGGTCCTGGCACATAAATGAGCTGCTTAATAAACTCTTACTGAATTGAATTGAAAATGACTTACCCAAAGTCATAAAGATAGTTAAGTGGGAAAGGCAGAATTTAAATCCAGGTGTTATGATTCTCTAAATCCAAGACTCTCTAGGATTCAGCAAATCCTTCTAGTACACCATGCTAGTGGAGTAGCAGAGGAATTATCAAGGAGGTCACTGTAGCCCTTCATATAGTTTGATGATTCTACATATTCCTAGAATTTACCATTATCAGGAAGCATGAAACAGATGGGTGGCACAGCAGATAGGTAGATCTTCAAGCTCAGAGTCAGGTAGACGGGTTCAAATCCAGACTCAGACACTTAATTAGTTTTGTGACCCTGGGCAAGACTTCATTTTGCCTTGTCTCAGCCTCAGTTTCCTCATCTGTAATATAGGGATAACCATGGCACCCACATTATAGGGTTGTTGGGTGAATCAGCTGAGATAAAGTGTTTTGCAAACTTCAAAGTGCTGTGTAGATGATAGCTCTTAGTATTATTATGTTGATCATCAGGAGTTTTTGTGGGCACATCTCATCTCCAATTTGTAGCTTTGAGCTTGTGGTAAAAAGATAACTCTCTGTCCAGAGTGTCCCAGAAGGAGCAAGAAAGAGTCTAATGGATGTAGTGACTCCCTAGCATCTGTATTTCAAACTCTAGAGGGAAAAAGGAAAGCAGAACCAGGAACACCATTAGAGGTCTCCACTAGCTGTTTCTGAAGGATGGGTTCCACCCCCTAATCCCTCTAATTACACTCGGAGGAAGAGAGGCAATGTCAAGCTAGCACCCAAAAGGGTTTTTCCTGCCTCTG
The DNA here is from genome assembly GCF_900497805.2 of Vombatus ursinus. Classification (NCBI taxonomy): domain Eukaryota; kingdom Metazoa; phylum Chordata; class Mammalia; order Diprotodontia; family Vombatidae; genus Vombatus; species Vombatus ursinus. Next base: position 48,132,664 of record NW_020954576.1, read on the forward strand.
AAACAGCACCATCTGAGTTCATAGAATGTGAGAGTCCTGTCCTGTGGCAATAAGAAAGTTAGCCTTTGTTTTGGAGCTTATGAAAGGATTATGGCATACTCTTTGCCTCGGGATGACGCACCCAGAGCTCAAACTGCCTGAGTGGCCTTTTCTCAATAAGGGCATCCTTAGATGTGGAAAGAGATGAATTTGGAGAAAGAGGACCTGGGTTTAAATTCCACCTCTTCCACTTTTTAGCTGTGTGACCTCACATAAGTCCTATTTCATCTTTCTGGGCCTCAGCCTCCTATAAAATTAGGAGGTTGAACTGCATGACTTCTAAAGCCCCTTTCAGCTGTAAGTCTATGATCCTGTAAGGTATAGATTACAACCATCCCACATTGGTCAAGTAACATTTTTATTTTGCTCCTGATTCCTCCCTTGAAACATAACATAAAAAACATGCTACAGTTTAATTGAATGAGGAAAGTACAGCTGTTTTCTGTTGACCAAGGGCAGCTTTTCACTACAATTAAACTGGACAATTAAGTTAGATTGAAACCTAGGACTTATTACATGGACAAATTATTTTTGTTTTAAAGCATGGATGTCCTTAACTGCCCTCTGGTAAGATGATATGCTATACCCCAAGCAATCCGTTTTTCAGAAAGCTGGCTCTGTGTTTTCATAATAAATGCCTTTTTAGCCCATTTCTTGCATATGAACAACAGTCAAGTAGAATATGTATTCTTTGGTTTGAACTGGCCAATCAGTAATAGTTGTGAATCACAGACAAAACTATGGGATGTCACCAAAGGTATTCAGTATTTCTTTTGGTGTCTTTGCACAGGCTACCTTCCATGTTTGAAATGTTCTTCCTCCTCCCTCATCTGTTTTTCTCAGAACTTCCAGCTTCCTCTAAGGCTTAGCTCAAGTGCTATTTCCTAAGTGAGGCCTTTCCTGATCCTTCCCAGTTAGTGCTCTCCCTTCTCTCCCAAAATTACCTTGTGAATATATTGTATTTACTTATCTATATACCTATTTTTTTTCCTCTCAGAGAATGTAAGGTCCTTGAAGGCAAGAACTGTTTTAATTTTTGATTCTGTATGCCTCACAGTGCCTGGGATGTAGTAGGCCCTTTTAAAATGCTTGTTGAATTGAGTGAACCTGATCGAGGATTGATAATCACTGTAGTTTTAATAATGTTTGTATGTAGACACACCTACATAAACATATGTTTAAACAGACATATCATATGTATATTATACATAAAGTATATACATATATAAACATATGTAGATGTAGATGTATCCACACACACACACACACACACACACACACACACACATACCTGTTGATGCATCCAAAAAGTACAAATAAACCAATATGCACTCAGTCACTGGTATCCATTTCTTTAAAAAAAATAAAGAGATATAGTTCTCTTCTCTCATTGTCATTGTCATCTCCATATGGTATTCATAACTTGCCTCTCCAGTCATACTTTTCATATAGGGCACAGCTTTTAAAAGTACCAGGCAGTCCAGCTTTTCCCTTAACTTGGCTGTGCCCTATACCTTCTTGATATAGAGTAGAGAGGGAGATTTTTCAAGGTAGAAGAGGTAAAAGCACTAAGCCTAACAGTTGTTTTGAAAAATTCTCACTGCTGTTTCTGCTGATTCCGTAGATATCCAGCCACATACACCCACTCACACATCCACACAGTAAAGGAAAACAGAGTACATGACATTGTCCCACTCTTATGTTTTCCTAGACTAGTCATAGATTGTTCATATCCTAAAGCCATGAAGATTCAACTTTCTTTCCAAAATTTTACAGTGAAGATGAATCACTGAGTTTTGGGGGACCATCAAAATCAAGAATCCCCTAGATTTTGGATTGATCCCAAGTAAAGCACAATAGTTCCTTTTGGGGTGTAGTGCATCAGGAAATAACCCAAAGTTCATTTAGGTTAACTTAAAATATCACATTTATCTACATTTGTCAGGTGTCACTGAGCATCATATTTTAAGCTTGGCTCTATTGCTTTCAGACTGTATCCAGGATTGAATGCCAAAACCCTAAGGGTTCAGTCCGGGAAGCGTCAGAGTTGTATATGTACGTGTATTCCATTTCTCCCCATCTGGACTCGATAGGCAACTCTTAGCAGTGTAAGAGCAAGGAAGGGGAATTGAATAGGCTCATGTTGATTTGCCCTAAGAGAAGCCAGTGTCCTAGAGTTGATCTAAATTATTTTTTCTTGAACCTAATACCAGAGGAGCAATTTTAAGTAACATTTTAGACTTTTCCTCCAATGTTATCAAGCAAGGGCGGGGGTCCGTGTTGTGCTTCTGGAAGAGGGGTCTCCTTTGTCTTCTTCACCTGACTTCTACTGCTGGTAGACTTCAGAGCTTTCTATCCCTGGTGGTTTGTCCAAGGTCAAGACTACAAAGGGAGAAAACAGATCATGTTATACAGTCAGTTCTCTGGTCAGTAGGCAATTGGTGACCTATTTTGAGGGGTTATCTAAGCCTTTTGCTTTTCTTCCCTGTCCTGGTTCCTTTTTTGAAAGTTTAGTTTTATTTTATTTTCAGTTCAAATTTTCTCCCTTCCCTCTCCCCCTCCTCCATTCATTGAGAAGGCAAAAAAAGTGGAACCCCTTACAAGTATGTATAGTCATACAAACTAGATTTCTGCATTATCCATACCCACTCCTCAAAAAAAAAAAGAAAAAGAAAAAATATGCTTCAGTTTGCATTCTGAGTCCATCAGTTCACTGTCTTCATGAGTCCTTGGAGTTGTGGTTGGTCAGCATTGATTAGAGTTACTAAGTCTTTCACAGCTGATTTATCTTTGCACTATTGTTGTTAGTGTGTAAATTGTTCTGGTTCTATTCACTTTTCATTAGTGTATACAAATCTTACCAGCTTTTTCTGAAAGGATCCCTCTCATCATTTCTTACAGCACAACAGCACTCCATCACAACCATATACCATAATTTGTCCTTCTATTCCCCAGTTGATGGGCAAATCCCTAGTTTCCAATTCTCTGCCACCACAAAAAGAGCCGCTATAAGTATTTTTGTACATATGGGTCCTTTCCCTCTTTGACCTCCCTAGGATGTAGACCTAGTTGGGGTATTGCAGAGTCAAAGGGTTTGTACAGTTTAATGGTTTTTTGGGCATAGTTTCAAATTGCTTTCTAGAATGGAGGGACCAGTTCACAGTTCCACCAACAATGTATTAGTGTGCCTGTTTTTCCGCAGAAGCCACCTAGTCCAACCCCACCTGCCATCCCCTTCATTTTACAGATGAGGAAACTGAAGCTCAGTGCCAGGGTCACCTAGCTAATAAGGCAGGATTCAAATCGAGGTCTTCCCAACTCACAGTGCCTTGCACAAGGTAGCTGATTGTTAAATGTTTGATGAATTGAACTGAATGATAGAGGGAAGGAGTTTTTTAGTGCATCCTCCAAAGAACTGACTACAACACTCCAACTTGGGGGTGGGTTGGAGAGGGGTGGTTTTTGAGAACTCTGTCAAAGGCATGTGAGGGTGCAGGGTTGAAAAAATAGCTCTAGGGACTCCTGCTGCCTGGGGTCCCAGAGACTAAGGCTGTTCTTGGGAGGTATTCCTGCCCTGAGGGAGCTTTTCTTTGCAACTTGGCATAGAAGTTTTCTTTACGAAAACAAGATTTGGATTAGAGTCAAGTCCCTGAACAGCACAGAGACAGCCAACTAGGCCCCTGAGAGGAGTTCTAGCCAGCAGAGGCAGGAACCAGCTTCTGGTGCCCTGAGCAGGCTGGGGACAGATTCTTGGCCAGGCATTTCTCTATCAGGGTGGGGTTCCTTGAGCTGAGTTCACAATTGATGGTCTCTCCCCCCTTTTTTTTTTCAGCTGAGAAAGCATGCATTAGCCTAACCTGGCCTTGCTCCCCCTGAACACCAACAATTGCATGGTAAGCCAGGAAGAGGGGGAAAGGAAACAGCAGAAAAATAAACATTTCCTTGCATTTTGCTTGGAACAGGGTACTAGCAATGGTGTGCTAAGAGCCCTGATGCCCTTCCATTCGGCTTTCCTCCTCTTGTAGAAAAATAGATCCTTCCCTTACCTGATGAGGACCTGGAGTATATCCTGTGGAAAAACAGGAGCATGATGTAGAAGGTAAAAGCCAGGCAGCCAAAGATCACGCCGCAGACCAGGAAGCTGTATTTGCCCAGCACTTGGATAATCTGCCAACGGGAAAACACATAGACACAAGAGCCTTTTAAACATAGGCCCTGAAGTTGCATGGGAAGAAACATCTTTCTTGAGCCTTTGATGAAATTTTCAGTCAAGTTCAGGCTCATTTCCCTAACAGAAGCAATAGGGGCTGACAGAGAACATTGCCCTGCTTTTAGATCCAAGACACCTCTTGAAGTTTTTTCTACTTGTTAGCAAGGGCCCAAGCTCACTGCATGAAAACCATTCCCATCAATCAATTAAAAATCACATTAACCAGACCACTTTATGGTGTGCAGAGAACTTTTCTCACGGTAGATCATATGAGCCTTATTATCGCCCATCTTTTGTCATTCAGTTATTTCATTCATGTCTGACTCTCTGTGACCCCATTTGGGGATTTCTTAGCAGAGATATTGGAGTGCTTTGCCATTTCTTTCTCCAGCTTATTTTACAGATGAGAAAATTGAGGCAAAGTGACTTGCTCAGGGTCATGCAGCTAGTTAGTATCTGAGGTTAGATTTGAACTCAGGTCCTCCTGACTCCAGGGCTGGAGCTCTATCCACTGTGCCATGTAGCTGTCCCCTGATGCCATTACTATCTCCATTTTGTAGATGGGAAAACTGAGGCTAAGACTTACCTGGGGTCACTTAATTCATAAGTGTCTGGAGCAGAATTTGAATGTGGCTCTTTATGACTCCAGGTCCAGCACTCTCTATACTATGCCATCTAACTGCCTTGACTTTTCCTTGTCTAGTTAAGTGTTAGAACCAGAACTTGGATTCATTCATATTTCATTTTAAGATTTATGGGAAGGAGGGCTTATTCTTATGATGTACAAGCCTTATTCTTCATCCCTCTTTTTCTGGATGGAGGCTTAGGTCCCACAGCTAGGAAACATCAGGTCCCAGACTCAAACTCAGGTCCGATGAGTGTAATGTCATTTTCTTTTCATTGCTCCAAGCTGTCCATCCAGTATCAACAGCAATGTGCCAGCCACCTTCCACCCCACTGCCTCATGACCCCTCACTCTAACCACATTGTGTCTGGTGTGTCTGAGAGCTGCCCTGAGGCTGCCCCAGGCTTGTCCACTGTAGCAGAGGGAAAGGAGACCCCCCCCCCCACTTTATTGATGAGTTAGTGGGATTAGCGTTTGTTTTTGTTTTTGGTGAGGCAGTTGGGGTTAAGTGACTTGCCCAGGGTCAAACAGCTACTAAGTGTCAAAGTGTCAAGTGTCTGAGGCTGGATTTGAACTCAGGTCCTCCTGACTCAAAGGCTGGAGCTCTACTCTCTGCGCCACCTAGCTGCCCTGATTAGAGTTTGTTTGAAGATAACTAGAGTTGGTTGGTGATTGATCTCTGGGCAGGAGCTGGGTCAGGAAGCCTGTGTCCCTCTGGAGAGTGGCCTAGGACCTCGGCAAGGAGTGATTTAAAGAGAGTTCCAGAGGGCAGTCTTAACATGTGAAAGTGTTGATGAAATTGAAAAAAAGTGAAAGCATTCTTTGCGAGGTATCCTCCCATGGCCCCACTGCCTTCCCTGCCGCCTAGTCTTTCCCAAAGTTCTCCCTTCACTTTGGCCTCCCACCAGCACTTGATTCCGCCCCCACACCTGCCTTTGCAAAGCAGTGAGAGGATGGGCGCCGGGGTGGGCAAAGAAAAGTCTTGCTCTCTCTATGAGACAAAAGTCCCAGCGAGAAATTGGGGGAAGGTGACCGGTTGCCATAGAGCATCATAGAATTTGACACTTAGAGATCGTTTAGTCTCGCGGCTTCATTTAGGCATCTAGGTGGCACAGTGCACAGACCGATGGACTTGCAGGCTGATCTGAGTGTGTGACCCTGAGCAAGTCACTTAACTTCAGCCTCAGTTTATACAATAGGGGCACCTACCCCAAAGGTCTGTTTGGGAATCATTAAACGAGATCACATATGTAAAACACATTGCAAACCTTAAAGCACTACATAAATGCTAACTAATATGATAGATGAAGAAGCTCAGATCCCCAAAAGTTACATTACTCACCCAAGGCCGCATAGCTAGCAATTAAGTGAAAGAGCCAGGATTGGAAACCCAGTTTCTGACTCTAAATCCTGAGCCTTTTCACTACATCACAACCCTTTCCTGAGGTTCACTGCCCAGGCACCCCCTTCTTCCCCCGCCCCCCCACATACCGAGCCAATGAACAGCTGGAGTGTCATCTCTCCAATTCCTGCCCCTGTTACCAGCATTGTGGTTGCACAGCCTGGCACAGGAAGAAAGATGAAAAAAAAAGGCATTTAGTAATTGTTAGATTGTTTAGTGTAGGCATCCTCCTTCGGAAATGGAAACTGGGCATTAGGTTCAGCTGTGTTCACTGTAAGACGGCATCTGATCATTATTCTCATTGTCACTAAGGTTGTCCTGGTATACGCTGCAGACCCTACCCCCTCCCCACCCCACTCCCACACACATACCATGATATCCAGACAGGGGAAGGAGGTTTAGGGCAGGCCCCATTGTGCTGGGAGCTCCTAGGCGCTCACACCTCTGCTTAGCTGACAGTGAACAGAAAGACTGTTTCCCCTTCCTATTTCCATACTCCTAGCTCCAAGGCTAGCTTCTGACAGCCCTTCTACCTACTTCCTAATATCCTTAAATATCCATTGTAGGAATGTATTCACTCCCCTTTCCTGTTGCCCCTATAACAGAGAGAGGCAGGGAGGGAATCCCCCAGTGCAGGGGAAGCACCTGCATCTGTCTCCTGCTTCTACCCCTGCTCTGTCTGAGGCTCCTGGTAGTAGTAAGTAGGGGTAAGTCAGCAGTCAGTGCAGGATGAGACAGGGACTTTGGGCTCCCTCTGTTCCCTTGACCATACTTTTATGTTTTTCTTCATACTACTCCCAATTCAAAAAATTTGAATGATCACCCGTAGCTTATAAAATAGTGTCTAAATGCCTTAAGTTGGCATTCAAGGCCCTCCACAATCTGGTCTCAATTTATCTTTCTAAATATCATGTCTAAGTTCAGTTCTCAATAGATGTTTGTTAAATATGTTCTAAGCAAGGTAGTGTTTGCTAGATACTGGAAACGATAGAGCTGAAAATATGATAATCCCTCCCTCGAGAAGCTATGTGGAGAAGTGAACAGAGTGCCAGGCTGAGAGTCAGGAAGAACCGAGTTCAAATGTGACCTCAGGCACTTACTAGCAGTGTGACCCTGGGCAAGTCCCTTAACCTCAGTTTTCTCATCTGTAAAATGAGGATAATAATAACACCTTCCTCCCAGGGTTGCTGTGAGAATCAAATGAGATAATAATTTTAAATCTCTTAGCACAGAGCCTGGCACATAATAAGTATTATATAAGTGTTAGTTATTATTATTAGTGGTTAATAAAAGAGATATAACAGGTATAGACATAAGTATGATGTAAGGTATTATTTTTGTTTCTTAGGCCCAACTTGTGATTTTTATCAATGCAGGGAGCACAGGGTATATATAGAGGTTTCTTGTACCAAGGCAGATCAATAATTAGTTTGTAGACATAGCCTTAGAAAGCTGCCTGGGACACTGAGAGGCCAAGAGACTTGTGTTGGTCAGTTGTTTCAGTCGTGTCTGACTCTTCGTGACCTCATTTGGGATTTTCTTGGCAGAGATACTGGAGCGGTTTGCCATTTCCTTCTCCAGCTCATTTTACAGAGAAGGAAACTGAGGCTGTATTTATTGTTGCATCTCCTTTGATACTCAGCATCTAGTAGGTCTTTAATGAAGGTTGAATTCTATTTCCCTTGCCTGCAATGCCCTTTCTCGTACTCTGCTTGTCAACTTGCCCACTGTTCAAGGCCCTACTCGGGTCTTCACATCTACTCTGGCTGTTGCCTCTCCCTTCTCGGAGTTCCTGTTGGTCTTAGAATGTATACCTTTCATTTGAGACTTAGAATCTCCTGTCATTTACATTGTCTGATATTTCCAAGCACATACGTTTCAAGTGCTTCGGGTATAATTTGATATAATAGATGATTCTGGACTTGGAATCAGAAAGATTTGGGTTCAAATCCTGTTTCAGATACTTTGGAATCCACTAGAAAAGACCAGCTGGGTTCCAGTGTCTCTTGGGCCATTCATGTTACTTCATAATCTCTCTGGTCTCAGGTTCTTCATCTGTAAAATGGGAGGGGTGGGCTAGGTGACTATATCCCAGGGCACTTCACAATCAAAATACCACAACAATACTACAAAAATACTACAACAATTCTACACCAGCCTCCTCCTTGACTTTGGGGGTACTTTTTTTCTGATCATATACACTCCCACCAGGGGTAATCAGGAAAAATCAAAGAAAAATAACATAAAAATTTTGAGCTGGGAGCTGCTAGGTGGTACAGTAGATAGAGCACCAGTCCTGAAGTCAGGAGGACCTGAGTTCTAGTTTGGCCGCAGACACTTACTAGCTGTGTGACCCTGGGCAAGTCACTTAACCCCAATTCTCCCCCTGGGTCCTAACTTAGCTGGTTGGAGAGGAGGCTAAGAGCTAAAATTACCTTTTGAGATCATCTTTGGATTTCAGTGATCTAGGTTCTCCTTACCTCATTATCATATATGATTGCTGCTGACTGTTTCTAAGACCTCCTCCTAGCCAGCCTGTGCTTCCTCCCCCCTCTTCTTAACAAAGAAATTATTAATCTTTTTACTGGTTCTACAACTCTGCAGTGTGTCTCCAATTAACTCAAAAGGTATTATGAAATTTTCAACACAAGATTAATCTTAATCGACTTATAAAAATAAATAGTAGCCATTTTTTTTGTGGGGGGAGCAGTAAAGGGGATTTTGGAATTACAACATCAAAGAAACAATGATAAGACGCCATGGCCCCCAAACAGCTAGGACTTAACAATTCTATTCTGAGAGTAAGGATTCCCTTTGGATAAACTGATACCTATCTGGAGGAAGACTTTAGTTGGATGTTGAAGGATGGGTAGGATTTTGTTTTGGAAAAAGAGTAAGGACGTTCCAGGGCAATGGTATGAACAAAGGCGTAGACAAGGAGAAGGAAGCTTGGTGTATACCAGTGGCATTCACTTACTTGTTTGTTTACTCAGCAAACATTTATTAAGTGCCTACTGTGTGCAATGAGCAGTAAGGAAACCAAGATGATTGGAATGAAGGGTATATGTTGGGGAGCAGGAAGAAATATGGCTGGGTTGGTGAGATGATGGAGCCAGGTTATGGGGGCCATCGAAAGCCAAGCAGAGGAATTCAGGCTTGATGTACTTGTTAACCAGTGAGGAAGCATTGGGAAACATTGAGCTGCAGAGTAGCTCCCAGGCATAGTCGCATTTACCTAGCCAGCACATAATAGTTCTCATTTATACAGCTCTTTAAGGTTGGTTGGTTGGTTTTTCGTCTTTTGTTTTCAGAGAGGACCAATGATGTCACAAGGGTGATGTCTTGACTTGCTTGTGAATTAGACTTAAATGAGCCACAGCACTATCTCAACAATGTTTGGAGGGGTTATAGTTAAAGAAACTGAGGCTTTGGGAAAAATGATTTGCCCATGGTTACTGGGACAGCAAGCATCAGAGTCAGGATGTGAACTTGAGTCTGCCTGTGTTTTTTCTACAAAATGACACTTCTCTGGATTTATTAAAAGGGGGTAAAGCCTAGAAGCTTGTAGTTCAGGAATAAGGGGCTGGACCAAGGCATTGGTGGTGAGAATGAAGAGGATCGGGTGAATTTAAGAGATATGTCAAAAGAATGTGTTGACAGGGTGGATATAGAGGAGGAAGAAGAAGGAAGAATCAGAGGTCTTTTAGTTTCCTAGCCTAGGAGAGTAGAAGAATGATGGTACCAGAGGCCAGAATTGGGAAGTCCAGCAAGAGGACTGGTTTTGATGAGTTTTTTTCTCCCCCTTTTCTTTTCTCCCCCTTGGCTACACTAAAACTCACCATTATACTGGAGGATGTCTTCAGTATAGGCCAGCATGCTAGGGAAGGTACTGCTGAGGAACAGTCCCAGACAGGCTGTCCCCACAAACAAGAAGACAACGTTGTAGTAAACCAAGAGGAGGACCAGGAACGTAGCCACCACTCCTACCTGTAGAAAATGAGATGGAGCAGAAGGAAGAAAAGGCTGGTAAAAACATTAGGTAAACAAAGGAGAAGCGGGAGCTTCCTCCCCACCCCTACTCACCCCCATCTGAGCCTCTGTTGAGTCAAGCACACATTGGGCGACTTTCTTGATCTGGGGAGGGAGTCTCTTGGAACACTCAGAGGCTCCCAGATCACAAGCAATTCTTAGGCACCCTGGATGTGGGGAGGAGCTGTGTGCAGTTGCTCTGCCACCTAGTGGGCAAGCTTGGGAACTTCATCTTTTGTGTAAGTGTCCAAGGAGAATTGAGAAATTTAGAGGATTCAGGATTTAGAGGATTTAAAGACAGAAAGAACCTTAGAGATCATATAATCCAATCCCTTTGTTTTTATCAGTGAGGAAACTGAAGTCCCATCACACAGGTAATAACTAGCAGATATTTATAGAGCATGTTAAAGTTTGCAGAGTGCTTTACAAATATTATCTCATTTGATCTCTGTACAACAACCCTGGGAGGTAGGTGTTACTATGATCTCCATTTTACAGATGAGAAGACTGAGGCAGACTCAGTTAAGTGACATGCGCAGGGTCACACAGCTAGTAAGTGCCTGAGGCCAGATTTGAACTAGGATCTTCCTGATTCCAGATCCAGTGATCTATCCTCTTCACCAGCTTACCACCTAGCTAAGTAGTGACTGTGAAATTTGAGCCCAGCCCTTCTGACTCCGAAGCCAGTGTTCCTTCCATTATACCAGATGGCCTCCCCTTAATGTCATTAGCAACACTGCCTGCAATTCCATCCAAGACTCCTCAGCTTCCTGCTTTGGCAGGCCAGGCAATCCTGTTGAAAGTACAAACTTTCTTATGAAAAGAAATGAATGGTTCCAGAATTTTAAGATCAGCAGGGTTGAGAGGACTGATGGGAAGTCCTTTTGTAGGAGAAGAGAAAAGGGGTACTCACAGTAAAGTCCCTGAGCAGAGTGGAAGAGTTACCAGCAGGGAAAAAGTTATCCATCCAGGCCAAGAGCAAGGACCATAATGGAGAGGGGGTTGTGACTGGAGTGAGTAACTTGGAGGTCTTCCAGGTAAGACTTCCAGCTCTATCAGTAAATTTACTGTTACTGTCTGGGAACTCTTGAGATAGACTATAGGATCAAAAGTTAGAGTTGGAAGGGATGCTGGAGGCCACTGAGTCCAAGCCCTTTATTTTACAAATGAGGAAATTGAGACAAACAGAGATTAAGTGACTTTCCCAAGGTCACACAGCTAGTAAGTGTCTGAGGTGAGATGTGAATCCTAGTCTTCCTGACTCTAGGTCCAGTGTCTTCTCCAGTATACCACAATACCTTCCAGTGGGATCACAGAGAACCCAGCTATCACATTGAATCCTTATTTCCTCCTTTATTTCTTTCCTTCTTTCTTTCCTCCTTCCTTCCCTTTCTTTCTTCCTTCCTTTCTTTCCCGCTTCCTTCCTTCTCTCCTTCTTTCCCTCCTTTTCTCCTTCCTTCTGCCCTTCTTTCCCTCCTTTTTTCCTTCCTTCCTTCTCTTTCTCTTTCTTTCTTCCTTCCTTCTTTCCTTCCTTCCTTATTCCCTTTCTTTCTTCCCTTCCTTTCTTTCTTTCCTGCTTCCTTCTCTCCTCCTTTTCCTTCTTCCTTTTCTTCCTTCCTTCCTTCTTTTGTTTCTTTTGTTTCTTCCTTCCTTTCTTCCTTCTTTCCTTCCTTCCTTATTCCCTTCCTTCCTTCCTTCTTTCCTTGACTGGACCACTTTATCTTATTCAAGCTGGAATGCAGAGGCCACTCACAGGCCCAATCCCATTGTGGATCTGCATGGAACTTTAACTTGCTTCTTCTTTTCATCTGGGGTTGTTCTGCTCCTCCTTAGCTAGGTAAGGAGCCTTCTTCTCCTGGAGTACTTGCTGTATTAATGCTGGGCTTAGTACAAACACCAGACGGGCTTTAGCCCTACTGGACCTCAGAATTCTCAAACTCAAGAAATCCACTAGCCTGACCTGCTCCAGCAGCAGAAATGACAGGTACTGGCCGCCATAGCTGCCCCCATTGAAGTTTCATTAAAATAGCCTTAATTTTCTAGCTCCCTAGGAAAACTAATTCTGTCTCAGTTTGGAAAAGGTTCCAAATGAAAGCCCCTCCATATAAGTTCTAGGTAAGTATTGTCCACATTTCTGTAAAAACAACAACAGGTGCCAGGAGGCCAGACTGCCAGTGGGAAGATGGAGGAGCAGCTTCCTCTATGGCATGCCATAGCTTTAGAGGGGGCACTTTTAGAAGTCATCTTAGTCAGAACCCTTCATTTCATAGATTGAGAAATGGAGTTGCAGAGAGGTTAAGAGACTTGGTCGAGGTAATTTTGAATTCCAGTTCCCTAACTCCAAATCCTTCATTCCTTCCACTGTACCATGTTACCTCTTTCATGAAATAATATTTTGATCTCTGAAATTCCCCACTTGGCCTCCTACCCTTATTCCAATCAGACCTGCTTTATATCTTGTTCCCTAGGCCCTACCTGTTTTCCCAGTCCATCAGGCCCCCCTTGGGACTTCATTTGCTTCATTCTTCAACCTTGATCTCATGACTGGCCATTTCCCTGATAACGCCCCTAGCTCCCTGGATGCCATCATCCCCTTCTCCTTGACTTGTTTCACTTTTTGCCCTGTACTCTCCTCAACCCTGAGTTGCCCCTCTTCCCCCATCTCTTTTCTCTGTCTGCAATCCTGAGTGATGAACATTGCTGGAGAAAATGAAAGGCCATGGAAAGAATGCTGGATTTGACATCAGAGGGCCTGGGTTTGAATTATTGCTCTTCCCTTACTACCAGTATGACTTTGAGCAAGTCACATCCTCTCTGAGCTTTTTCCTCTTCTGGCCCCTGAGGTTCCTCCCAGCTCTAAATCGATGATCTCAAAGTCACAACCTACTATAAATACCTGCTTTCTAGCTTCAGCTGGGCCCTCACCAATGCTTGATAATCCTTTCATTTAGCTCTGGTCATTTTCCTCTCAGTCTCTACATGGATGGTTCCAAACTGCTTCCTCCACCCCACTCAATGCCTGCCCCCCTCCCCACTCTCCACAAGCCTTTAACTGGACTCCTACTTTCAGCAAATAACCTCCTCTCTGTACCCTGCCTGCCTCCTTCTCCCTCCCCTACAACTTTATTCAAAAGGTAATAAGTAGCATTTATATAGTGCCTATTATGTGCTAAGCACTCTACAAATATTACCTCATTTGATCTTCGCTACCACCCTGGGAGGTAGGTGCTATTATTACTTTACAAATAAGGAAACTGAGGCAGATGGAGGTTAAGTGACTTGGCCAGGGTCACACAGCTAGTCAGTGTCCGAGGTCAGATTTAAACTTAGTTCTTTCTGACTCCAGGCCCAGCACTCCCATCCACTGTGCCACCTAGCTGCACCTCCAAATGTACCCCAACTCTCTGCACACCCCATGCTTTCCTGTCTCCTGTGTCTTTGGCTCACCCTGCCCCCTCTCCCCAAAATGCCCTTCCCATCCGACTCCACCTGGAGAAATCCTCTCTATCCTTCAAGGCCCGGCTCCTTCTTGAAGCCTTCCCTAAAGTCCTACTTACTACTATCAGGAGCTACTGGAGTTTTTTAAATAGGGGTATGACATGTTCCCTTTAAGAAAATTACTTTGGCAGCTGAGGGGAGGATGGATTGGAGGAGGATGAGAGGTGAGGCAGGGATGCCAGCAGGTGACTACAATAATGCAGGGACTGAGACCCAGCACTAGGGTGGTGGCTTTATGAGTAGACTGAAGGGGGCAAAGATACATACAAGAGATACTGGGAAATTAGAGAGGACAAGATTTGACACTAGATCCAATATGTGGAGTGAATTTAAGCGCAGTTGAGGATAACACCAAGGTTATGAGGCTGGTGACTGGGAGGATGGTGGTACCCTTGAGAGTAATAGGAAAGTCTGGAAGAAGGCTAGTTTTTTGTGGGAGGTGGAGTCTGTTTTGTCAACATAGAGTTGGAAATGCCTTCAGGTCATCCAGCTCAAGAGGGCCAAAAGGCAACTGGTGATGCAGGCCTGAAGGTCGGGAGAGGGAGGGGGGAAAGGGAGAGAGAGAGGGAGGGAGGGAAAGAGAAGGAGGGAGGGAGAGAGGGAGGGAGGGGGGGCAGGCCTAGATCAAGTGATCTGGGAATCGTTTGCATAGAAATAATCACTGACTCATGAGAGATGATAAAATCACAAATTGAGATGGCACAAATGGAGAAGAGGAGAGGGCCCAGGATCAAGACTTGGTGGAGGCTCATGAGTAGTGGGATCGACCTGAGTAAAGATTCAGCAAAGGAGACTGAAAGGGCTGGGAGAGGCTATGCTGGAGAAAGGCGGCTGAGTGTCTCTGGAGATTTATATTCAACTTTAGGATAATGGTTGCTCATTGTTAGGCATTTAAAGCCCTTTATAACCTGGCTCTAGCCTACCTTTCCAGGCTTCTTTCTTTTAAAAAAAATTTATTTTTTGTTACATTTTAAGTTCCAAACTCTCTCCCCCCCAACCCCAATACAGATATATGTGTGTATCTATTTAATCTATCTATGTATATTATGAAAAACCTTCTATTTATCAGTTTTTTTAAGAGGTGGATAGCATCTTCTTTTGTAGATCCTTTGTAGTTGACTTGAGTATTTATAATATTTAGAATAATTTAGTTGTTCACGGTTATTATTTGAACAATATTGCTGTACAGTGTACAATGTTCTCTGGGTCTTACGCATTTCGCTTTTCATTATTTCATGCCAGTCTTTACATGTTTTTCTAAAACCAATATGCTCATCCTTTCTTACAGCGTAGTAGTATTTCATCATAATCATATACCACAATTTGTTTAGCCATTCCCAATTTGATAAGCACCCCCTCAATTTCCAGTTCTTTGCCACCACAAAAAGAGCTGCTATAAATATTTTAGAACATATAGACTCTTTTCCTTTTTTCCCCTGATCACCTTGGGAAACAGAACTAATAGTGGTATTGGTGGGTCAAAGGGTATACAAAGTTTTATAACTCTTTGGGCAAAAATCCAAAATGGTTGGATAAGTTCACAGTTCCACCAATGGTGCATTAGTTTCCCAGTTTTTCCACAGTCCCTCCAACATTTTTCATTTTTCCATTCTATCATTTTAGTTGATCTGATAGATGTGAGATGATATCTCAAAATTGTTTTAATTTGCATTTCTCTAATCAATAATGATTTAGAGCATTTTTTCATGTGACTATGTATAGCTTTGATTTCTTCATTGAAAACTGCCCGTTCATATCCTTTGACTATTTATCAATTGGGGAATGACTCTTATTCTTATAAATTTGACCAAGTTCTCTATATATTTGAGATATGAGACCTTTATCCAAGAAAATGTCTATAAATCCCCCCCCCCCCAATTTTCTGCTTTCCTTCTAATCTTTGCTACATTGGTTTTATTTGTACAATCCAGGCTTATTTCACAATACTCCCTTTCATCCCCTCTGCTCTCTAGCCAAAATGGTCTTCTTACTATTCTATATATAGGACACTCCAGCTCCCATGCTGACCCCCATCCCTAGAATGTACATCTTCCTCATCTCCTTTGAGAATCCCTAGCTTTCTTCAAAGGCTCAGCATAGGTGTCACTTCCTGCATGAAATCTTTTCTGATTCCCCTACCCCACCCCACCTCACTTACTCCACCCCCAGCTGCCACTGCCTCTTGCTTCCACAAATAACCTTGTATTTACTTTGTATAATTTTGTATTTACTTCCACGTGTACATACTGTTTTCCCTGATAAAAGGTAAGCTTCTTGAGGGTAGGAGGGACTGTTTTATTTCTGCCTTTGTATCCACAGCATCTAATCCTGTGACTGGCATTTACTCAATGCTTGTTGACCGATTCAAAATTTTTTCTCATTAAAACAATTTCCTCTATAATACTGTGAACTTTATGTTTGTGGTGGGGAGTCAGTCTTAGTAGGAGGGAGTGCCATTCATAGACCTCCCCACATCTTCTGGGTGGATGGGTATGAGCAAAGAGGGTGAGAAGATCCCTTAAAAGGCACTGAGGCTGCTCATGGCACAGTCACATCATTGAAGCTCATCTCTGAGCTGTCAAAACAAATCAGAATGATAAATCCTTGTATTTCTCTGTCCTTTTCTAGTTAAGGCGATCCCCTATTTATTAGCTCCTTTTCCCTTTAATAGTCAGGTGAAACATGCATATTGCAGGCTGGGGAGTAGGAGAAGTGATAGGGGAAGGACAGACAGTATCTCTATGTAAGAAATAGGGAGACAGATGGAGGCCCAGAGTGGAGAGTGAATTATCCAATCACTGGCAAAGGTGGCACCAGGTCTCAGGTGACCTGGAACCCAGCCTGGGCTTAGGTCCTCTACACCCTTCAGAGTCTGCCTGTTTATTTGGGAGAGAGAGAGAGAGAGGGAAAAAGAGAAAGAGAGAGAAACAGAGTGAGAGTGAGAGAGAGAGAGACAGAGAGACAGAAACAGCCTGCAGTTTGGGTATTTGTGCATTTCACATGTGAAATGTGCTAGGGTAGGGTGAAATGCACAAATTCACATGTGAAAGTCAAATGTATGAGGACAAGGGACATGCCTCCTTCCTATCCTGGCAGGATATGAGCTTTAGGCTCATAATGCTGTAAACTGTCTTATGCAAGCCAGTGTGAATTCCCTCCCTGCTTTGCACACATGCTTCTCATAGAGCCATAGATCATGGAATTTAGAGTGGAAGGAGAGCCTTAAAGAGTATCCAGCCCAACCCCCCCTCATTTTTACTGAGGTGGAAACTGAGACCCATTGGAGAGCAAATGATTTGCCCAAAGTCAGAGTCAGCATGTGGCAGGGCTGAGTTTCAAACCAAGGTCCCCTGACTCCAAATCCAGTGTTGTTCAGAGAATATTAGAGCTAGGAGGAAGTTTATTGCAATGATGTAATTTTAGGAATCTGGGAAAGAGAAATAAAAGGACTTGCCTTAGTTCTCATAGCTAAGTCATCTTTTTATTTACTCCTGTCTTCTCCACTCCCCATCTGCCCCAACATATCCATCCCAACATTGCTGAAGAATTGCACAGACAAATGTGTGTGCATGTGGTGGGGCTTGAAGGCTGGAGGAAGGAGGGAAGCGGTCATCACCAGCCCCCTGACCTAAATTGCAGTATTGTGAACATACCAAGTTGATGAAGACCATGGTGGCTGGGCTTATTCGAGAAGAGATGGGGATGGAGATGAGCCGGCCTAAGGTGACAGAACCCCAAAAGATGCTGGAAAGGTAGCCAGCTGCCTTATGTCCTATGAAGAGTGGATCATCTACCGCATAGGTGTATATAAAGGCAGAATATTCACCCTGTGGAGAAACCAGTGCAAACTGAGTGAGGCTGCTGTCTTGTCTGACTAGTACCCCACACCAGGTGCCTCAAGTTTCCTCATCTGGAAAGTGGTGATAATAAGAGCACCTACCTTATAGAATTATTGTCAAGATCCAGTGAGGTAATCTTTGTAAATCACTCTGTAAACTTTAAAGCACGATTTAAGTGTGGGCTATCAGTATTGGTGAAGGCCCATGATTTCACTGGCATAGGGACTGTTGGTGAAGCAGCTCCCTCTACCAGTGAGTCTGGGAGGATGATTGTACCCTTAATAGTAATAGGAAAAATTAGAAGAGGGCAAGGTTTGGGGGTGGGGAATAACAGCAATTGCCTGGAATGCCAAAAGTTTAAGTTACCTTGCCCAGAGTCACATAAGGAGTATGTGGCAGAGCAGAACCTGAATCTAGGTCTTTCTGGCCCCAAGGCCAGCTCTCTATCTACTGTACCACACTGCCTATCACCACCACCACCACCACTACCATCATCATCCTCATCCTCATCATCATCACCACCA
>NW_020954576.1:48150839-48164016 GCF_900497805.2 Vombatus ursinus
CACTACCATCATCATCCTCATCCTCATCATCATCACCACCATCACCACCACCACCACCACTACCATCATCACCATCATTATCATCATCATCAATCACCACCACCACCATCATCATACCCAATACTCAGGCTACCAGATTCTTCAACATGTCTCCCTGAGCCTAGAAATGTCTAACCTACTCTTCCATCTTCCCAGGATCCTCCTTATGCCTTTCTCTCTGCCCACATTTGGTGATGTCAGGTTGGAAATTGGCAGCCTTTTTTCTACCCGTGTCTTTACCCGTGACCTATTTCTTGGCAGAAAGCTCCCTGGAAGCAGAGAGAGAGCGCACCTAGGGTAGTTTTGTTCTTGAAGATCTCTCTACACAGCCTCCTCCCCTCAATGCCTAATCCTGGATGGCTGACTTTGGCCCTAGACCCTGCCCTTCCTGAGCCTGGCTTACCGTGATTCCATCAGTCATGAATAGCACCAGGGCTGCAGTGATGTGAATGGCAAAGAAGGAGCAAGAGGCCCCACGAAAAGTCTTCTTTTGACAACAGATGAATGGGTTTCCATGCCCTGGAGGAATGAAATACAGAAAGGTGTGTAGGAGGGAAGAGAGATCTACCCGCTTCCGGTCCTTGTTTCAACCCCTTCTGCTAAGGAGCTGACCGAGCAAAGAGGAGATAAACCTGGGGTCCAATCTGACTACATCTACCCACTCTAGCTTTTATTTGCCTGCCTGGAAGTCAGCACGGATGATCCCTTCTCTCCCTCACTGCTGGGGTGAAACCGAATCTCAGGGAGTTTAAACAACTTTCCAAAGACCATACATGTAATCAAGAGTTAAAGAGTGTTGTCACTATTGTCAATACCTACTTGAATACTTCAAGTATACGTGATTATATTCATGTGAGTAACCCCTCCATTAATAGAATCACAACCTTCTCATGCCTTGTAACCACTCTTTATGAGTTTCTCTGACTGAAAATATCCATTATCTGGTAACCAACCTGGCAATGAGCTTTTGTGATCCTGGCTCCGTTGGGCCTCAGACAACAGGCACTTCGTGCCCAGAGCTGGTTCTATGCCTGAAAGCCATTTCAGCTTGGTAGGACTGGCTAGGGCTTGGACCGGATTGACATTTCTCATGAAGCATTGGAGGCATAGCAGGGACTTTAGTGGGGGATTGTTTTTAACAGGGATGACAGAATTGCAGAATCAGAGATGGTCAGAGCTGAAAGGAGCCTTAGAGGTCATCTAGTCCAACCGGAGTAGGAATTTTCTCTGTAATGTCCCTGACAAGCACCTAAAACAGGGACCTTTATGTTACAGATCATATTCTTTTTTATGTGTTATGAACCCTTTTGTCATTCCACTGAAGAAGCGGATGGTCCCCTTCTCAGAACAGTGTAGCTAAATGCATAAAATAAAATACCTAGCATTGCAAAAAAAATCAATTATATAGAAATACAGTTATCAACATTTATTGTTTTTAAAAGCTCATGGGCTTCATATTAAACATTGATTAAAAACTTATTATGTGCCCTAGGGATGCAAAGTAAAGCAAAGGCATAGTCCCTGACCTCAGGAAGCTTACATTCTAATGACGAGGACAATACATAAGGGGGAGGGGCTGGAAGAGGGGAGGTCTACAGGCACTGCTTCATGTTTTGGAGCTATTTGGAGGTAAGGAGGAAGACTGGGTCTGGGCAAGATAAGGCAAAAGCTCCCCTGTCAGAACTCAGCATAGTTCCAGGGGCAGACTACAAGTTTCTGGCGGGGAGGAAGTAGGAAAGAAGGCTAGAGGGAAAGTGGCATGGTTTGGAGCTGGCATCTACTTGAAGACCTAGATGGAAGGAGGATCTGCTACCTCCAGAAGCAGCTCCTTCTACTTTGCAATAGCTTTAATTATTGGAAAACTTTCCTCATTTAGGCCTTGTATTGTATAGTCCTTATATGGGCCTCATATTGTGTGGATACCAGCAGGGCAATCAGGCTGTTCATTGGGTATCCCTCACTTTCACTATGTCATTGGCCCAACTTTTTCCCAGGCCGATATTTCTCTAATGATATCAATTACTTTGCTTCTCCTGGGTAGAGTGTTTCTGGCTGCTTACTTCACAGTGCACCTCTTCATCACCCTTTGAGTGATTCTCAGCTTTAGTTCTTTGGAGACAGTTATATTCCAAGATTTGGGGTTATATATCACCAGAAAAAAAATATTGGTGTTAAACAGATGGGCCTTTGTTTCAGGGTCCTTAAAAAAAGAATGATGTAATTTCCTACAGGCAATCCAAACTCTCCTTCTCACATTCAGTTCTGGGCCCATATCATTGTCCATTTTCAGTGTCTGTCCAAGATAAACATACTCATGGATGTACTCCCTAAGTTGTCCATCTAATTGCATATCATTGCCTGGGCAATAGGCACTGTTCATTCACCTTTTCCCCAGGTGGATAGTTAGGCTGAATTCTTTTGAGTTATTAAATTATTTAGGAGGCTCTGTTGTGCTCGATACAATCTACATAGTGATCTGCAAAGAGGAGATTCTGGAGGACTCCACTACCTATAAAGAATTCTTCAATTTGGTGTCTGCACTGAGCCTCCTCCATGGCAGTGGTGAACCCTTTTGGAGAGTGCTGTCTATGTCTTTTATATAACTTGATGCGAATTAATAGCTACAAGGTCACCAGTTATCTGTTGTTACATCCTTCCAGTAACCTTGTAAGGTTTTGACATATTTATGGAAGGCATCCAGTTGGAGGCATCTGGTGACATTTTGCTCACCCTAATGAAATATTTTTTATAGTCAACAAACAATAAGCCTAGAGGGATCTTGTATCCACTCCATCTTTCAATCAGTTGTTCAATTGTAAGGATGTGATCTATTGTGAAATATCATCTGTGAAGGCCTATCCATTCCTGTCTCTACCTTTATCAAGGATTTCCTCAGTGTATATATAGATTATTTTCATTAAAACGTTTACAAAGTAGATTATAAAGATTACAAAGTAGATAGATGGGTTGATGTTTGTTGATATTTTCTTAGTTACTTTTTTTGAGCAATAATGATAAGGACCAATATTTTTTTCTATGTATCTTTCCCTTTTTTTTAGACACCTTGGAAATTGATCCTTCAATGCCTTTAAAGACAGATGTCCTCTATGTATATTTCGTCTAGTCCTGCTGCTTTTCTCCTCCTTGTTTTCTTCAGTGCCATTTTTACTTCTTCATGAAGCACATCTGGCATGGTGATGTTAAAGCCTAAATTTGGTAGCTTTATTGTCCTTGGTGATAATGACAAGGGTTTATTTACAGTAAAGAATCTTTACAGATCTTCTCCATTCTTTATCCATTTGTTGTCCCCCTCTCAGTTTCATCTTTAAATATTCTCCTAGGATGACTTTGCATAGTTTGTTTTTTTGTTAAACTTTTTTTTTAAATTGCCTTTCTCTCCGCTGCGTTTCCTTGTTTTATGAGGCAACTGCTCATAATATTTTGCCATCCTTTTGGGTAAGATTTTACAAATTAATTTATATTCTAAATAGGTGCTGCTCTGAGCTCTTGCTTGGCAAGATCATATGCTCTATTGGTTGAGTCCATATCTAGGCTCTTTTGTTCTCCTTGTGATGGCAGTTTCTGTAGGATTATGATAGGTATCAATATCCATTCCTCCATTCATTTGTCATTTTTTTCTTTAGCATCATTAACTTGTTTTAAAACGTCAGACTAGAGTTGCTTTAATTGTGTGCTATATCCTTTTCTCTTTTCAATTCTTTCTTCTAATTTTGTATTAGTTTTTATATTTGCTCCAATGAGTCAGTAGTCTAGATACACACAGGCAGATGATTTAGGAATGAATTCCACATCATTAATGAGTCTTTTCCTGCCTGTTAAAAATAATCATTTTTGCTTTTTGTGATGTTATTTGGTGCTTATCCTATCCAGTGCCTCCCTTTTTTTGTGTGTTTGCCACAACTAGTGATGTTTTAGAGGAAACTAGGAAGACTTCTATGGACTGATGCAGAGTAGAGTGAGTAGAATTAGAACAATTTACACAGTGACAGTAACATCATAGAGAAAATCATACATGAATGACTTTAGAACTCTGAACAATGTGATGATAAACCACAGGTCCAGAAGACTGAAGATGAAACATGTCACTGGCCTCCTGCCAGAGAGGTGATGGACTTAAAATGCAGAGAGACATACGTTTTCAGGCCTGGCCAATACAGGAATTTATTTTGATAAACTATGAATTGTTTATGATGAGGGTTTTCTCTTTCTTTTTGTTTAGCAGGGAGCAGGGAGTGGGGTGGATGAGGTCATGGAAATGGCAGATTATTATTGCATGTAAAAATAAAGAAATTTATTTTTTAAAATATCAATCAATGAAACATTAAAAGCATACACAGAAGAAAGTTCAGAAGGAGACTCAGACAAGCAGAAGAGCTTTTATTATTGTTGTATTAAATTTAATTGATCTTTAAAAAACAAAGCTGTACATAATAGAAGTTCACACCTTTATATACAGCCCTCCTTTCTTCTTTATATATGAAATGTTCATATTTCTTAAGTTTGGG
Source organism: Vombatus ursinus (assembly GCF_900497805.2). Taxonomy (NCBI): domain Eukaryota; kingdom Metazoa; phylum Chordata; class Mammalia; order Diprotodontia; family Vombatidae; genus Vombatus; species Vombatus ursinus. The sequence goes on from NW_020954576.1 coordinate 48,155,405, forward strand.
AAGGGTGTGATGGAGCCACCTTGAATAGGTTCTCTAGAGCTGATTGTTAAATTTTCACTGGCATCATTTATGCCACCAAAGGCTACAAATCATGTCTTGACTGATTTGGTTGATTGTCTAGATTTAAAAGAGTGATGGAGAAAATGTTAATAATATAGATTAAATTTAAAAGCTTGCTGTGCATATATATATATATATATATATATATATTTTTTTTTCTTGGAGAGCCAATTGCTAAACATTTTCCAGCAGACCACTGGTTAAGTTCCTAAAAAAAAAGGGAAAGTGTAAAAAAGAATAAAATATGTGATATATGGGCAGCTAGGTGGCACCATAGTGCACAAGGCACTGGGCTTGTAATCAGAAACACTCCTGAGTTCAAATAAGGCCTCAGACACTTACTTGGTGTGTGACCCTGGGCAAGTCACACAGTTTGCCTCAGTTTCCTCATCTGTAAAATGAGCCGGAGAAGGAGATTGTAAACCACTCCAGTATCTTTGCTAAGAAAACCCCAAATGGGGTCATAGAGAGTCAGACATGACTGAACAACAACAACAAAACTGTGATATGTGCTTGAGACTTCTGTGTTCTCAAGCCTTTTTCAAAACTTACTTACTCCTGAGTCACATTTCCCAGTGTTTTGCATCCCCCTCCTCTGTGCCTAGTTTTGTGCTGAAGTAGTTGAATGTCAATGTTTTGACCATTCAGTTTGGAGGGTCATTTTATAGTTTACGGAGCTTTTCCATTTTTTCATCCTCTGTGATTGATGTTGACCACAATGCTGTAACTTTTTAGGGTGGCACTTTTGTAAATATGTAAGTGCAATGTGATGTGACCTAATGTCTCATAAAATATTATTTCAAGTAACCTTTGGCTACGTGATAAAAACAGTCTTGTCACCTCCTTTATTTGCCTCTCCGAGGAGAATCTGTGAGGCATCTCTCTGGCTGCAACTTCCTTTCATCTTCGGGTTTAATTTTAGTAAGCGTGTCAAGATCAATATGACTTACTTCTGCTAGGAATGTGTCCCATTTATCGGGCTTGGACAAGGTTCCTAGGATTGTAACCTGGGTTTTGAGCTAAGCCTGAGGCATTTTTCATGCTGGGGCATTTGTAGAGGGAGATAGGAATCCTAATTGGTGGTGTAATGTGACTAATGGCTGGTGTAATACAGAGGACCTGTGTTAGAGGTGCTGTCCCATTGTAGGAGGTGATTACTTCACTAGGACCTTTCTCTTGTGACCCTTTCTTCCCCCTCCATGATCAAGTGGGTGCCTCCAGTGGCCTTCTCTTAAATGCTTCAAATAAAAGGCTCTTTTGTTACCAGTATTGACTCGTCCGTCAGTTTCTTCTATAAAGTCCCTTTGAGTTGCTGCAGTGGATATCAACACAGCATTTTTTCATTTAATCTGCACTGAAATCTTGTGATATAGGTTGTGCAAGTCTTATTATACTAATTTACTGAGGAGGAGATGGAAATTGAGAAAGTTGAAATGACCAAGATCACACAACTAGAAAGAGGGTCTCCCACCCTCCAGTTCTCTTGGTTACTCTTCCCTGTTTCCCAAGAAAGGGTTCTGAGGCTAAGAACAAGTCATTTCTCTGGGTACCTCCACTTGGAATTTCAGCCCAGCTTTGCTGAAAGTTATCTGAGGATGCTCCCACTCATGGCTCTGAATGTATTAAAGGACCAGTAAAGCTCTTACCTCTCTCTGACTGTGCTTTAGTTGACAGAGAAGAGGAGTCTTCCTTCTCAGGTGGCTCCATTTGGAGGGAAAGCTCATCAGCAGTCAGGAGCGGAGGTTTTTTCCTTGGACAGCAGGGTATCATCTGTTCCTTGGATAGCAGGAACAAAACTGATATGGGCACTGGTAGCTGGATTTGGGGGTAGGAGAGGAAACAGTGATGGTCAGGACAGCATGGGAAGATCCCCATCTCCTATCTGGCTTCTCTTTTTCCCAATATATTCACTGTCCAGAATTTACAGGCACTTGAACCCTTTTCAGAATCAAGCTTGCCAGCCCTTTGCCTTTGGGTTGACTGTCTCCCACACCGCTGCTCATTTCCACCTCTTAGAATATCTAGTTTCCTTCAAAATGGAGCTCAAAGTCCACCTTCTACATGAAACTTTTCCTGATCCCCCAATTGCAAAAGTTTTCCATTGCCTTATATTTATTTGGTAATTATCTATATGTTTTAATGTGGTGGCTAAAGAGTTGTCCTTGGAGCCAGGAAGAGACCTAGGTTCAAATCCCTCTCACAAAAGACCCTGGTTGTGTGATCCTGGGCAAGTCATTCAACTTCTTAATACTCTAAGCAATTCTCTAATATAATTTTCAGAGAAAGTACCAAAATGCATTGGCAGAGGGAATTTCCTCATCTAGGAATTTCCTATATTCCTACATCAATTTTTTCACAGGTCCTATTCCCATCCCTACCCCTCTTAAAATGTAAACTGCTCTCCTGGCTCTACTCCTTTCTCTGGACTTTGTCACCGTGTCGTTGCTTTCTGGCCTTGGAAGATGTCTCCTGCCCTTTGACCTCCTCCTTCCACCAGTGACTTTCTCTCAGAAGCTCCATTTTGAGGAAGTGCCCAGGCCAGCCAACCTTCATGCCTCTACCACATCCTTTCCTGACTCTTTGGACTCAGCGCCCAACTTTTCAGCTCCCTTTTATGTGCTGTCTTCCTACATTAGAATGTAAGTCCCTTGAGGGTAGGCATAGCCATGCTTGCTTGGATTTGAATCTCCAGTCCTTAGCATAGTGCTTGGCACACATATAGTAAGTGCTTTTTGGTTTATTAACATGACTTCACTTAACCTACTAAGGTAGGTTTATTTGGAAGCTAGAGAGTTGTTAACTATTTCTACCCCTACACTCACCCTCCAGGATCTCAAGGCACTGGATAATTTTAAGGTGATGAATTATTTAAGATATAAACGCACTTTCTACAATATGATCTCCTGGTCTAAGGTTCTAAGTCTCTCCTTCCCTTACTGTATCCACTTCCCAGAAGTAGTAGGTCCCTTTCCCGTGGGTAGTTTGAATCTAGTTCCCCAAACTCAACTGTTCTAACTCCCAGGCTCTGCTGTTACCTTAAGCTTCCTTGCTCATAGGAGATTTAAAAGTTTGTTTAATCAAGCCATTAGATCAGTCATCGCCACCATCCTTATGAGTCATTCCTGGTGAGTTTTATCTTAGATTGTACAGAACTTTATGCTGTACAAAGCAATTCATAGTTTTCCTCTCTTTTGATCGTCATAATTACCCTATGAGCTAGGCCTGGTAAAGATTATTATCCTATTCTCCAGAGAGGGAAGCTGAGCCTCAGAAATGCCTTACCCCATTTGCCCGAGGTGCCACCAGTGGCTGGCCTGTTGGTGTACTCGTGATTGGGCTGGGAGGAGGGCAAGAAGTCGGAACGAGAACTCCCACCTCTGTGGTGCTATATAAGGTTCTTTTACTCTAAACATTAAACACCACCCTGCACTCCTCCCAAACAGAATAAACTAAGACACCCATGAGTACACACCGAAGAACTCAGTGACATAATAAACATGGAAGCGTTTATATCACCAGCAACAGGGCTGAGAAGCTAACAAATCCATCCTCCTGCCTGAGGCAGGATTGCATGCATCCTCCCCAGGACAAGGAGGAAAGCGATTCTATTTCAGAAGTGGTCCAGAGGAGACCCCCACCCCCACTCCATTCCTCCCTTCTCCTCAGTGTTCTAATCTACCCCCCATCAGGCAAAGTCTTCATGTGTTACCTCAGTTTTTCCTGCTGCTGAATTTATGCTTATTTCCTTTAGCTCGCTTCTAAGAGGATGCAATTCTCTCATTTCTATAGGGCTTTGTGGATTTATTTACTTATAGGATCTCACTTGATTCTGTCCAGTAGGTAACATGAGTATTATTATCTCCATTTTAAAAACATGGAAACTGAGGCTCAGAGAGCCTGATTGATTGACTTATCCAAAGTCACAGAACAGGTAAGTGGCAGACCGTGTCTCAGGCCCAGGACACTAGGTCTATTGCTCTTACTATGAAATCACACTGCCCATCTAGCCATTGGGAAAGCCATGTTTCTCAGGGTCTCGTGACATAAGATAGCTAATTCAGCTGCTCTTGGCCGTTGGATAGGCCAGGGAAGGACAAAGCTCTCAGATCCAGTTGAGAAGAATTGCCTGTCCCAGGCCAAGTATGGGACCCGGCTAGAAGCAGTTCTGGAAGTGGACGCAACTTCCTGGGACCTCCTTGGATGGAGAAGTCATTTCACTTGGGTCCGACTCTTCGTGACCCCATTTGGGATTTTCTTGGCAAAGATACTGGAGTTGTTCGCCATTTTTTTCTCCAGTTCATTTTACAGATGAGGAACTGAGGCAAATAGGATTAAGTGACTTGCCCAGGGTTACATAGGTTACAAGTCTGAGACCAGACTTGAACTCAAGGAGATGAATCTTTCTGCTTCTAGGTCTGGCATTCTCTCCAGTGTGTCACCTAGCTGCCCAAGGCCATCTATAACATAACAGATACCTGTCAATAACTTAGAAAACCACATATTCACAGTATCTATGTTGTATTTGTATTTATTTTGTTAAAAGTTTCCCAACTGAATTTTAATTTGGTTCAAGCCTGGTAGAGTTCAATACCTCTGATCTATACCCACACTCTTATTTTGCAGATGAAGAAACTGAAGCCAAGAGAGACCAGATAAGTGATTGGCGGCAGGATTTGAACTCAGGTTCTCTGACTCTCAGACCAGGGCTGTTTACATTGTTACTAACCGCTGCCTCTTCTTTACCTTGCAAGCTCCCAGTATGATTTGGGGGAAGGGAGAGGGGGAAAACCACACTCGTGCATACATATGCACACACGTGAAATGATTTAAGAACACTTTAAGAACTGATGATCTAACTTCATCCCAAGGTGACACAGCTAAGAAGTCAGAATAGTCAGTGCCCCAGAGAAGACTTCCTGGAGGTAACAAAAGAAGGAGGAGGAGGGTGGAATGATTGGGAAGGTGGGCTGGAAGAGGTAGTCAAATGGGGAGAAAGAACATTGCTCCAGGAATCAGGAACCAGGGTTCAAGTCCCAACACTGTCACTTGCTCCCTCTCTATTTTTTGCAATTAGGATTAAATGACTCACCCAGGGTCACACAGCTAGTCAGTGTCTGAGGCCGCATTGAACTCAGGTCCTCCTGATTCCAGGGCCATTGTTCTATCTACTTTGCCACCGAGCTGCCCCTACTTTTGTTCCCTCTCTTACCTGGAACAAGTAACTTTATTTCTTAGTGTGGGGGTGGGGGTATGGTGCCTCAGTCTCCTCATCTGGAAACTGAAAGAGTTGAATTAACCAGATGAACTTTAAGGTCTCTTCCAGTATCCAAAGGATAGGATGGAGCTATCGGCCCAGAATATACCTGGTCTACAAGATTCAGGACATATGTGTACGTGTATATGTATATATATATATATATATATACATATATACAGAATATACACACATATGTACATGCATATATAGGAATCTATATGTTGTATATACAGGTATTTACTTATGTGGCAGCTACACAGTGGATGGAGTGCTGGACTGGAGAGTCTGGAAGACCTGAGTTCAAATCTTTCCTCTGTGTCACCCTGGGCACTTAACTAATCTTAGCCTCAGTTTCCTCATCTGTAAAATGGGGATAATAATAGCACCTAAGTCTTGGGGCAGTTGTGAGGAAGGATGCAAGATATGTAAAGCACCTGGAAACCTTTAGAGAACAATATAAATGCTAGGTATTAAATAAAACCTCAGCTACAATTCCTGTGCCTAAGCTCCCTGCCCAGAGAGCAGGATCTCCCTCAACTCTATCAAATGGCACTCTATGGCTGTACAGCACGTGGCAGACTTCAGAGGGCTCTAAGATGCCAGCTAGCATTACCTCTAAGCCAGGTGCCTTCTGCGGCAGTTCAGGACCATTGACTTTGGGTCCTTCCCAAACGGCGGGCATTTAGAGACCTGGGTGGTGCTGGTGGTGACAGGGGTGGGAGACAGAAAAGTGAGCTTTTCCTTTATGAAAGACAACCAAGAAAAAGTGGGGGAGTGGAAGAGTGGGCGGGGTGGGGATTTCCATTTCCCCCGTGGAAGGACTGTTTGTTTTCTGACTGAGCCAATGGAAAAAGCCCGGAAATCCTTTGGCAAATACATAACAAAAAAACCCAAACCAAAACAAAAAATAAAATAAAGCCCTGGGGTCTCACCACCTTACCTAGCTAGCAAGAACAGAGCCTGGCCTTTGTACCTAAAGATTCCAGCTTCCTGGCCACTGGAATCCCAACCTTAATGCATTATTGCAATGGACAGAGCTCCTTCCCCTCCAAGGTGACCATTGAGTGGACTGGCTGATAGAGTCATTGTTTCCAGAACAATAGGGAATATGGGGTGAGGGGTGGGGCAGGGAGAGATAAGGGACTGTCCCAGAGAAGCCCAGTGCAGGTGCTGACCAGAGGAAGGGAAGAGGGAGTCCGGAGGTGGGTGACAAAGGTGGGGAAGAGGAAGAGGAAAAAGCCATCCCCAGAGATGACTGGGGATGGGAGGGGATAGTCCTGAGATGGCCAGTTGCCCTTGCCCAGCTGGTTGGGCTGCTGGGGTGGGGGTGGTGCCTGTGGCTCACCCTTCGGGAAGGGAACCAGCAGCTCAGTCTACAGCTAGTGGGGGCAGAGCAGGAGACGGCAAGGGACTCCCCGACGGAGATGGTGGTCACACTGACCCACAGACTCTCCCTTGAAGGACTACTTGGCCCTAAAGGTGTCATTCTGTTCATCCCTCTGACAGCAGGGTCCAAATTCCAGCTCAGAACTCCATATCTGTGTTTATCTTGGGTAGGTCGCTAGGCCTCAGTTTCCTCATCTGTAAGATGAAGCAGTCAGACTAGGTGATCCCTAAGCTTACTTCTAAATCCAATAACTAAAGGGATAACAGCGCAGATGATAAGAGCACAGGTTTACATAGGACTTGTAGAGAGACTCCCTCCACCACCACCAATTTGACCTTTATAATAGTCTGTGAGGTAGGTGCAATTATTATCCACATTTTATAGATGAGGAAATTGAGGCTTACAGAGACTGACTGGTCCAGGATTACATTAATAGGAAATAAATAAAGCAGGACTCAAGCCCAGCTCTTCCTGTTTTCCAACACTAAGCCCAAATGCCTTCCTGATTTAACTAGGTAACCCCAAGATCCCAGCATCCTATCCTATCCCATCTACTAGCCTCCCACTGTGTGCCGAAAGAGCGCTACCCCAAGAGATAAGAACTATCCCCAGGGTCTGAGGGGTCCTCCTATGTCATCTGGGGTCTTTATTCCCCACCTAGGCTGGCATTGTAGAATGTCAGTAGAGGTGACGCCAAGGGCAGAGCCAACCCTGCCCCACAGACAATGCAGCGGGTCAGTCCTGAACCTGACTCTCCTTTGGCATCATGGTCCAAAGGGGAGGGTGGGAAGGGCAGTGGTAGTAGAGTCTCCATTCCAGTCTGCACCACCCCCCTTTCCCAGCTCCCCACCATTGCAAGCCCTCCCAGAAAGCATTTCATTCACCCTGGTCATGTACAGGAACTTCTCTAAATACCCTGGAATCATCCATTGGAGCTGGAGGGGACCTTAGAGGTCATTGAGTTCAATCCCATCCTTTTTTTTTAAATTTATTTTTTTGGTGAGGCAATTGGGGTTAAGTGACTTGCCCAGAGTCACACAGCTAGTGAGTGTTTTGTGTCTGAGGCTGGATTTGAACTCAGGTCCTTCTGACTTCAGGGCCAGTGCTCTATCCACTGCACCACCTAGCTGCCCCAGTCCCCTCCTTTTACAGAGTGAAGAACTTGGGCCTAGAGACTTACCCAGAGGTTTATGGTAGTTCAGTAAAGGAGACAGCATTCAAACCCAGCTCCTCTGGATGTGTCACATACATTTCTTTTGTACTTAATAGGGTGCCACCCTTGCCCAGAAGATTGTTTTCTCCCTCTGTGCCCCATTTCCCAGCTAACCTGAATCCCTCTTGTCCCTCCTTTTCCTAGCCTTGGCAGAAGAAAATAGCAGGTCTCTGTCCTCTGCAAAACAACCCTCCAGAGATCTGAGAAGAGTTCTGAAATGATCATTTTCCTCCAGGTGCAACTGCCTTCCCAGCCTCCCTTCATATTTTTTCTCCTCTGTGCTATCACATTGCACCGCTAGCTGTTTCCTTCTCTCCAGGCCCCATGAATTTGCTGAGGCCATCCCCCACACCTGGACTGCACTCACTCTTCACTTTTATCTATTGGAATCATCTTCTCCTCCCCCCTCCCCCTGCTCCTGCCCCTCCCCCTCCTCTTCCTCTTCTTCTCTTCCTCCTCCTCCCCCTCTTCTTCCTCTTCTTCTTCTCTTCCTCCTCTTCCCCCTCCTCCTCCTCCCCTTCTTCTCTTCCTCCTCCTCCCCCTCCTCTTCCTCTTCTTCTTCTTCTCTTCCTCCTCCTCCCCCTCCTCTTCTTCTCTTCCTCCTCTTCCCCCTCTTCTTCCTCCCCTTCTCTTCCTCCTCCTCCTCCCCCTCCTCCTCCTCCTCCCCTTCTTCTCTTCCTTCTCCTTCCCCTCCT
>NW_020954576.1:48164416-48189588 GCF_900497805.2 Vombatus ursinus
CCCCCCCTCTTCCTCTTCTTCCTCTTCTCTTCCTCCCCCTCCCTCTCCTCCTCCTCCTCCTCACTTTGGTGCTGCTTGTCCATGAAGCCTCCTCAGCTTCCCCTTCCTCCTCTTGGTTCTTCCCTTCCCATGTCGTAGCCATGAATGACATTTTTCTCTTTAAGTTTTCCTAAAGACATTCTCTCCTTTGCCCTTATCACAGCCTGTCTTGTAGAATATTTATTAGTGGATTTGTCTTATCCCCCATCCTAGGGGCTCTTTGAGGACAGGGACCTTATGGTTTTCACCTTTGCACTTCCATGATGATTGGTACAGTTTTATTTTATTTTATTTTGGTCTAGTCCTGTGAATTAATTAGTATAGAGAACTTCCAGTGAAAAACTCCCTCTAATAATTCTTACCAGCAACTGTTCTGCACCTTATAATCTTAGAGAGTTGCCTGGGCCATGGAGAAGTTAAATAACTTGGCCAGGCTCATGTAGTCAGTATATGCTAGAGGCCACACAGGCAAGACTTAAACCCAGGTCTTCCTGAGACCCCCTATCAGCTGTGTCTTGTATCTATTGTGTGTAACCGATGCTTAATCATGTTGAATTTAATTATTGCAGTGAATTGGGTTAAACCATTCCTGATCATATGTTCTCATTTTCTAAGCCTTTCTTCATTTGGGTTGAGAAAATTGAGGGAATCAAGGGGATTAGAACAGCAAGTGGTGGTGGGAATTGGGTAAACCACGCTGCCTCCATCTTGTGACTCAATTCTGGAGCTGGTTCAGTTACCTTTCTATTCAATTATGGGTCTGGTACAATTTCTGTTTTGTGAGAAAACTTCATTCAATTGTGGGAATTGAGAGAAAACCTTATTGTATTGTTTGAACCTAGTTCTGCGTGGCTGGAAAGCTGGACCACCCCTACCTCCTACTTAGAGACCGTTAACCGAAGACCTAGGTTATGCTGACCAGAAAACGAGTCAGATCCAAAGATTGATGCAAGGAGTTTTCTCACTATTATACATCTCAAGCAGCTCATATATGTTATCTGAAAACTGGCCCTGTACTAATCGATCACCTCATTGTTTCCATGTTCCTTCAATAGTTCACAGACACTTGGGAGGGAATGAGATACCTCCTTTTCTGATTTTAGGGAATTGCACCTGTTTACTCTCTCCCTCCCAATTTAGAAAGTCCATAATCTTTCCTCCACCTAGGAATCAGATTACCTAATGTATCCTGGTTGTTTCCTTTTAATTAATTGGCCTTATTTGATTGTTTTTAGTATATAAAAGTCTGTCTTCCCCTGTATTCAGCATGCAGGTCTAAGCTGAAAGAGGTGTGGTCTCGGATTGCTGGGCAATTGCCATGCTTAATAAATCGATATGCTCAGAAGATCAAACCTTTGTTTCCTTAGACATTTCATCTGTTACCCACCCCAGGGTGCTACCCTCCTAAAAGCACCTTCTTCATAAATCACAGAAACACAGAATGTTAGTGCTGCCCCCATCTCCAGGGTGGTACTCACATTTATCAAGGCCATGATCCAGAAGGCATAAGACATCTGATTCCCTACCCAGGCATGGGCAGGTAGCTCATGGTGGGTCAGGTTGGGCAGAGGATGGTGGGGTGTCAAGATTTTTTGGAAATGGGGGCTGCCGCCTCTGTCATGGTTCGTGGCATTGGTTGGCACACAATCAGCCTCAGAAAGGAAGGGGTCAGCGATGAGGGGGCTCAAAAGGGCACCAAAGCCCACGAAAAAATGGAGAACCTGGGAGGAAATAGTGGTGAGACAACCAATGTACAAGGGAACTCAGTCACCATCTCTGCCAAGCTTTGCTAAGCTGAGGACATGGTACCCTCTCCCATCCCCTACAGGTTCATAGGATTTACAGGTAGAAGGAACCTTGAAACTTGTCTGCTCCATCTCTTTCATTTTACAGCTGGGGAAGCTAAGGCTTGCCCAGGTCACCCAGCTAATAAGAAGCAAGGGTGGGATTTGAATTCAGGCCCTCTGACTCCATATTTTTTTGCTCTTTTTGCTGCATCGTCATGCAGAATGGGGATTCCTGCAGGCACTAGAAGTTTGGAATTTTTTTTGGAAGTTTGATCTGTCAGGCTCCTTCCAGTTCTGACATCCCATTAGGGAGACTGTCCCCTGGTGCAGAAAGAAGTAAAAATTCAGAATCAGGAGTGGGGTGGGGTGGGGTGGAATGGGGCTGTCTCCCTAAAGGATGGAAATCCCTTTCTCAGTATGCTCCTGATAAACCATCTTATGTGCGAACCAGAGAGCTCAGAATGTTAGAGCTGAGGTCTTGCAGTTTAGTTACCACCTTGTACAGAGGGCTCAGATGGGAATTGACCTGCCCAAGATCTCATATTGAGAAAGTGGTATGACACCAAGCTGTGGCACCTGCCTACCTTTGGCTAAAATTTGCCTTTTAAAAACGGAACCTTTTGACTTTTGCCTCCCTAGCCCCAAATCAGGGGAGGAGAGTTATAGCCAAAGCTTAGCAGCTGGTTAGCTTCCCTAGGAGGAAAGACCAGCATGGGAGAGGGGAAGTGAAGGCTACTTTGAACTGGAACACCTGAGTGTTTGAGAGAAGGATGGACAAGCTGGGTGATGGGGAGAGGGATGGACGAAGACAAAGGCTAGGTGGGGGAGAAGTGATAAAGAGCACTGACTTTGGAGTAAGAGGGCCTAGTATCAAATCCCACCTCTGCAACTTACTACCTGGATGACATTGGCCAAGTTGTTTCACCTCCTTGGGAATCACCTTCTTTATCTATAAAGCGAGTCGGGTTTGTTGCTTTCTAGGATTTCTTCCGGCCCTTAATTGTATGAGTGGGAGATAGACGGGGACTGGAGAGGTGGGTGGGGAGAAGAGATGGGTTGGGTTGGATGGAAATGGATTGTGTAAGAAAGATCCCCATTCACCATCACCACCTAAAAAGGCCCTGTTCCTCACCTGTCCCCAGGCTCACCTGGAGGAAGACGGCGGAATCCCTTTGGTAGATCTTCACCAACTGCATGTTGGCCACTGTGTCTATGAATCCCATGGCCAGGCCGGCTATAGCTATGACTGTAGCCAACACCTTCACATCTTGGCAGAAGGGAATGACAGCAAACACTAGTGAGATGGTCAGAGATGAGGTGAAGAGGACCCACAGTGACTTGGCCAGCCTGGGTAGGGAAGTATGTGGGGAGTCAGTGAGGTAAAGAAAGTCTTCCTCTGGGCAGTCCCCAGGAGGACCATTGTCCTTGGTGATAACCAATGCCCAGAGGGACCCCTGGGCTGGTGTCCCCCCTTCTTGCTATGTGACCTTGGGCAGATCACCTGATCTGGGCCCCATCTATATGACAGAGGAGAAATAGATCCTACATCTCTCAGAGAGGGTGGGGAGGAAAGGTGATCTGAATTCCTGGATGGACAGTGCCAAAGGCAGAAATTAGAGAGGAGGCCTGGGTGGGAACAGGAACCAAGCTGTCCTTGAAACTGATTCTTCCTATCTAGATGGTCACCTTCACATTTCCCCAACCCCCATATACCAAATGCAGGTAGGTGCCTGGGAAAAAAATTAAATTTAGTACTCTGGTTGGGAGTAGAAGGTATGATGGCGGGCATGTAAAACTCCTTATTCTTATCTCTAACCAAGGACTCACCCAGCTGCTCACATACAGGCCTGGCTCTCAGATAATCTCACAATAATAGATCACAATTACAAAGCATTTTAAGATTTATATAGCACTTTCCTCACAACTCTGTGGGGGTAGGTAGTAAAAGCACTTAATATTCCCATTTTACAGAAAAGTAAAACTTGGAGGTTAAGTGAGTTACCCAACTAGCAAGAGGCATCGCTAAGCCTTAAATCCAGTTCTGATTCTAGGGCCAGTGCACTTTCCATAAGTACTAATCATAGCATTTATTTTGGATTTTAAGGTTGGCAAAGCACTTTTTACAAATGTATCATTTTTTACCCTCACAACAACCCTGGAAGGGAGGTACTATTATTATTGTTGTGTGACTCATCCATCGTTCTTGAAGGGGTACTCTTATTATCCCCACAGCGGACAAAGATTAAGTGACTTGCCCAGGGTCACATAGCTCATAAGTTCCCGAGCCCACATTTGAACTCAGATGTTTCTGATTTCACTATCCACTGTACTACCTAGTTGCTTCTCTACAGCAAATTACATGCTTCATAGCATCACAGCTTTAGAGCGAGAAGGGACCTTTAGAAGCCATCAAGTCTGACGTCCTCATTTTACAGATGAGGAAACTGAAGCAGAGGGAGCTTAAGTGATTTGCCATATGGGTAGTCAGTGTCTGATGTGGGATTTGAACCCAGGACATCCTTACTACAAGTCTAGTGTACCCTCTGTCAGGGTCTGCATCTGGAAAGCTTCCTTTCCCATTCTTCCTTCTCCTTTGGCCCACATTGAACACCAAAGACTCCCCTAGAGAAGACTTCTAGTCATCTCTACCAATGTGAGGAAGTCTACAATGAACTGAGATATTAGCAGGAGAGAATGGAGTTGGACAAGAAGATACATCTAGCATCGGAGGCTGTGGAATGGGACGTCCTGAAGGGCAAAGGGTCATTATGGAATGGTTTTGGTGTTGAACTTGGTGGCAGAGGGATGAACCAGATGACCTCTGAAGACTTTGAAATGCCCATCCCCTATGGAGACCATGACTGTTTCCAAAGCTGTAGTCTGCCCATGTCCTCCTGCTTTTATCTGACAATTTTCTACAGTTCCCTAATCTCTTCCTTCTTCTGTTAAACTCCTTTATCTCAACTGCCCCACAGACTGGTCTGCTTTCTCCTGCTGATAGCTCCAGTTTCCTTATTTTCTTGGTTTTGTTTCCAGGCTGATCTGATGAAGGAGATTACTTACCATGTGCCCTCCCTGCCAATTGGTTTGCTGAGTGGGAGTGGAGACACCTTCTCACCAATCCAGGGCTTTAAAGGAAAGTGAGGGTCTGTCCCCTTGTGGCCACCTGGGAACCAAGCCTCTTAGACTGTCACAGTCAGAGCTGGCCTTAGGGAACGTATTTAATGTGCAAATGCCTTTTCTCTTTGGGGAAAGATAAGAGCCTGGACTATAACCAGTGCCTAGGCTGACATTCAGCATGGCTGTGATGCAGAAATTAATCTCCAGTGCTGAGGTGGTATTTTAGAGTTGGCAGGAACCTGAAAGATCATATCCAGTCCAGGGCCTCAACCTGGGGACCGTGGGTAGATTTCAGGTGATTCATGCAGTTCGATGGGGGAAAAATCACATCCTTATTTTTACTAACGTTTAACTGCAAATTATCATTTCTTTCAATTATTAAATTAAAAAATATTCCAAGAAGGGGTCTATGGGTGTCATCAGATGGCCAAAGAGCTCCATGACACAAAAAATTGGTAAGGACCCCTGACCTAGTATAACCTTCACATTTTATAGAGCAGGAAAATGAGGCCCAGGGAGGGGAGTGTGACTTGCTCAAGGTCACGCAGCCATTTCCTTGTCATTGCTTTCATCCCCACCTGCCCCAGATATGTGTCTTAGCATTTAGCCCAGTGACCTGCACATAATAGGTGCTTAATAAATGCTTACTGAATGAATAAATAAATGTAGCTACTTGCTGCTAATCAGAGTCTCTATCGTGATCTCAGTACAGGGACAAAGCATTTGTGTGCAACCGCACATTCTGAAAATTGTACCCCTCCTCTCTGTTGGGAGGCTTTGAACCTTCCTGGTAAAACAAGCCATGAGTTTTCACAAAATAAATATTTCATTGAAAATCTATGCATTCATTTAAAACCCATCTTTTTTTTTCTTTTTGGTGAGGCAATCAGGGTTAAGTGACTTGCCCAGGGTCACACAGCTAGGAAGTGTTCAGTGTCTGAGGCCAGATTTGAACTCAGGTCCTCCTGACTCCAAGACCAGAGCTCTATCCACTGTGCCACCTAGCTGCCCCCCTAAAACAAATTTTAAAAAAGGTCTTTGTTGCCTTTTCCCAACTGCACACCTAGGAGGCTACGTTATCCACCCTTAGTTCCAGTCTCTAGTAATGACAGTCCAAGACTATTCTCCCTGGAAGTCCTCAACCATGAACTTTCTCCTCTACTTATCCCCACCTATGGTATTCCTAAGAACTTTTCTTCATGATGACAGAAATTAATTTGATAAACTGCTTAAAGCTAAAGTGTTAACAAGTATTTACTCAACTTCTAATAATTACCAAAGAGAAAAAAAAAAAGATGAAGATATGAGCCCTGCCCATCGATTCAAATCCTTATTCTTCTGCTACTTACTCTAAAAGGGGGTTTAGATGACCGCTAATTTCCGTTCGAGCTCTTATGATCATTTGACTTCTAATCTAGTTGGAGGAAGAAATTGTTTCCATCCCATTCAACTTAGCAAACATTTACCAAGTATGTCCTAAGTTCAAAATACTGCCCTGGGGGTGGGGTTGGGAAGGAGGAAATAAAAGATCAATAAGATGTGGCGTCTTGCCCTCAAGAACCAGTCACCACAAGGTCTCTGGGGTTTAATAAGAAGAAAAAACAATAATCTGTGCTTTAGTGGTTCTGCATTCTCATCAATGCATCCTTCCCAGAGTACAGCTCAATACCCAACCAGATCTTCTCATCTTACATAATACGGAGTTGGAATCGGAGGACCTGGGTTAAAATTCTGCCTCTAATACTTCCTACTTGTGTCACCTGGGATAAGTCACTTCACCAACCTAGACCTCGGTTTCCTTCTCTGTAAAGTGAAAGGGTTGGACTGATTGCACTCCTTCCTGCTGTCAATCTATCATTTATGATTCTATGTCTTCCTGTTCTTTTTTTTTTTTTTTTGGCTAGGCAATGAGGTTAAGTGACTTGCCCTGGGTCGTACAACTAATCAGTGTTGTATGTCTGAGGCCAGATTTGAACCCAGGTTCTCCTGAATCCAGGGCCAGTGCTCTATCCACTGTGCCACCTAGCTGCCCCTGATTCTATGTCTTCCAACAGATGGGGAGAATCTATTCCTTCCTTCAGCCTCTCCACATTCTCTGGGTACCACCAATACAGCAACAAAGCTGCCTGTTAACCTGTTCTCTTACTACATGACCGGGCCACCTTCTTTGAAACATCCTGTTCCTGAAGGACACTTTTTTCCCCTTAAAAGCCAGTCATTGATGATATCATATTCATATGGACTT
Organism: Vombatus ursinus; assembly: GCF_900497805.2. Taxonomy (NCBI): domain Eukaryota; kingdom Metazoa; phylum Chordata; class Mammalia; order Diprotodontia; family Vombatidae; genus Vombatus; species Vombatus ursinus. Next base: position 48,171,608 of record NW_020954576.1, read on the forward strand.
TTTTCCCCCCGCTTCACAATCAAGCATTAGAAAATTGAGGCTCATCTAATAAGATAAGTAAGACAGATATAAATGGATAGATTTGATAGGGAAGAAATAAAAAACAAGAGGAAGGAAAATAGAAAGGAAATAAGCATTTATTAAGTGCCTACTGTGTGCTACATACTGTGCTAGGATCTTTAAAATATTATTTCATGTGATCCTCACAACAACCCTGGGAGGTAGGTGCTGTTATGATTCCAGTTTCCAGTGGAGGAAACCTAGGTAGATTAGAGATTAAGAGATTTGCTCAGTCATACAACTGATAAGTGTCTGACACTGGATTTGAACTCAGGTCTTTCTGCATTTCGTCCCACTGCTCTACCCACCCTACCACCTAGATAATATCCAGCTGAGGGAATCAGAGAAAGATTCATTGAAGAGGTAGTATATGATTTGGAACTTAAAGAGAATATAGGATTTCAGCAGGTAGAGATGGGGTGGATGGAGTATACCAGGGGATGGAATTCCAGGCCTGTGGAACAGTATGGGCAAAAGTAAGAAGCAGAAGTGTGTAGGATGTCTTGGGGAATGACAAGTTTGTGCAGTCTGGCTTAAGGATTTATAAAAGAGAAGGAAGTAGAAATGGAAAGGTCAATTGGAGTCAGACTGTGTAGGGCTGTGAATCCCTGATCCAAAGCTTGGTTGTTATTGAGTAGGCAATAGGGAGCCTCTGAAGGTTTTTGAGTAGTGGAGTAACTTCATCAGATCTGTGCAATGCAGTGATTTCCTAGACAGGGCTGCAGAGAGTGGCTTAGAGATGGAAAAGTCAATGCCAAGATCAGCCAGGAGGCTCTTCCAATCGTCCAGGTAGGAAGCAGAGTCTGAATCAGGCTGCTGCCTATGAGAATGGAAGAGAACTAACAGATGTGTGAGCATGATGATATGCACATACTCAAAAAGTTAACTGACAAGAGATTGAAATGACAGTGTGAGATAACCAAGGAGAAGTCATAAGGCTGCACATGATCAAGGGCCCATTGGAAGAGTACAGACCATCAATGCTGAGAATTTAGGGAAAGAAGAGAATGCTGTGGGCTGGGATCATCAGAGAGTAGGTAGAAAGAAGGAGATTATTGGGAGGGCTTTCTAGGAAGTAGGGAATGACTGGACCCCTGTTATCCTTCTCAGGTGACAATTTTCATTTTAATAGGGGTTTTTGTTGGTGGTATTAATTGGTTTCAGTCATGTCTGACTCTTTGTGACCTCATTTTGGGTTTTCTTGGCAAAGACATTGGAGAGGTATGCCATTTCCTTCTCCAATTCATTTTACAGATGAGAAAACTGAGGTAAACAGGGTTAAGTGACTTGCCCAGGATCACACAGCTAGTAAGGGTCTGAGGCCAGATTTAAACTCTGGAAGGTGAGTCTTCCTAACTCCAGGCCCAATGCTCTATCTACTGTACCACCTAGCTGCCCCCTTAATAAGGGTTGCTCTGACTTAATGCTTTGGGTGGAGAGGTTTGTGTGAATGACAATAACAGTTCCTGGAAGGGCCAGTGGCAGAGATCTGGGAACACAAAAGGGTCAAGGAATATTTTCCCAAGAAGGGCCTGTCCACCAGCTGCAGATGTATGGTTGGTGCCAGACAATGGCCCTTATGGAAAGGGATCTGATCAAAATCAGGACCAATCACTTAACTTCTCTGGCACACAGTCTATTCATCCATGAAAGGAGAGAGCTGAACTAGACTGTTCCCAAGGTTCCTTCTAGTTCTGTGATCCTATCCTTCAGAAATTTCTGAAGACACTGGCCAATATGGTGGAGTAGGAAGAGGGGTCATCTTTCTAGAGCAAGATTATAAATTTGACCCATTGGCAAGTGACCAGGGCAGGAACTATGAAATAGGGGTGGTCCCAGATTGCTGAGACAGATATCAGGAGCAAAACAAGGCTGCAATTGAATTATAAAATAATACTAATAACTAACATTTATATAGTGCTTACTATGTGCTAAGCACTATGCTAAGCACTTTAAAAATATTATCTCATTTGATCTTCACAACAACCCTGGGAGGTAGGTGCCATTATTGTACATAATTAATAACCATGTTGTGAATGTGAATGGGATGACTCACCCATAAAACAGATGATAGTAGAATGAATTAGAGAGTAGAATCTAATGATATGTCGCTTACAAGAAATATACTTAAAACATAAAGACCCACACAGTTAAAATAAAGGGCTGCAGCAAAATCTATTGTGCTTCAACTGAATTCAAAAAAGTAGAGATGGCAACCGTGATCTTAGACAAGGCAACAGCAAAAATAGATTTATTTAAAAGTGATAAACAAGGAAACTACATTTTGCTTGAAAGTATTATAGACAATAAATTAATGTCGATATTTAACATACATGCATCAAATGACATAGCATCTAAATACTTAAAGGAAATGCTAAATAAATTGTACCCAGAAACAAAATAAAACAGTAATACTGGGGAAGGTCCCCTATGTACTTCTTTCAGACCTAAATAAATCTAACCAAAAACTAAACAAGAAAGAAGAGAAGAACCTGAACAGAATTTTAGAAAAGTTAGATATGATAGAACTCTGGAGATTGTTGAATGGGAATAGAAAGGAGTATATATATTTCACGACTGTGCGTGACATTTTTACAAAAATTGGACATGTATTAGGACATAGAAACTTCACAAATTAATACAGAAAAGTAATAATGTTAAATTACATCCTTACAGACCAAAACGCAATAAAAATTATATTTAATAAAGGGTCACTTAAGAAAAAAATTAAAAATTGACTGAAGACTAAATGATAATCCTAAAGAATTTGGTGAGTAAAAAAACCCATGGAAATGATAGATAATTTCATTAAAAATAATGACAACAAGACAAAATACCAAAATTTGTAAGATGCAGCCAAATTAGTCCTTAGGAGAAAATTTGTATTTCTAAACACTTTCATCAACAAAAGCCAGAACAAACAGATAAATGAATTAGGCATTCAATTAAAAAAACTAGAAAACCAACAAATGAAAAAGCCCCAATTAAATACCAAAACAGAAATCTCAAGATTCAAAGAGGAGATTAACAAAATAAAAATCAAAAGCTTCCATGAATTAATAAATAAAATTAAGAACTTTTTTTGGGCATGTGGCAGGAGAATAGATTGATCATTAGATAATTTGACAAATTTTATAAAAAGAACAAAGAAGAAAAGCAAATTACCATTATAAAAATGAAAAAAGAATTCACAACAAGTAAATAAAAATAAAGGATATTATTGAAAACTATTTTGACCAACTTTATGCCAATAAATAAATAAGTAGATAAATATTTACAAAATATAAAATAAGCAAAACAGAACAAGAAATAGAGAGTTTTAAACACTCCAATCTCAGGAAAAGACATTGAACAAGCCATAAATACGTCCCTAAAGTGGGGGGAAAAACCTGGAACAAGATGGACTTTAAAAAGAATCAGCTATCAAATATTCAAAAATAATTAATTCCAATATTACACAAATTTGCATTTTCAAAATAGAAAAAGAAGCGATCTTTCCATATTCCTTTGATGCTACAAATGTGATCTTGATACCTAAACTACGAAGAGTTAAAATAGAGAAAGAAAACTATAGCTCAATATTCCTAATGATAGATATAAAAATTTAAAATAAAATACTAGCAAAAAGGATACAGCAATGTATCACAAAGATCATATACTATGACCCAATTAGAGTTATGCCAGAAACACAGGGTTGGTTCAGTATCAGGAAAAATATAAACATAATTGACAGTGGTAATAACAAGAACAACAAAAATTATGTCAATAGATGCAGAAAAAGCTTTACAGAAGATACAACACCCATTTCTCTTAAAAACACTCAAAACATAGGACCAAATGGTTCTGTTCTCAGTGAAATAAATTATATAGATCTAATAATAATGATTATTATTATTATAACTATTATTGTTATAGTTCTAGTAATTATAATAGATCTTTAGAGCTAGCATTATATGTAATGGAGATAAACTAGAGTCCTTTTCACTAAGATCAGGAATAAAGTAAGGATGTCCATTGTCACAACTACTATCTGATATAATGCTAGAAATGCTGTTTGTAGCATTGACTAGGAAAATAAATTGAGGGAATATGTATAGACAAAAACAAAATTATTACTCTTTGCATATGATATGACAAGCATACTTAGAAAATCCTAGACAGTCAACTAAAATTAATTGAAACAATAATTTCAGCAGTTTCAAAACATAAAATATATCCATATAAATCACCAGCATTTCTGTGTCTTACTACAAAACCTAGTAGGATGAGATAGAAAGAAAAATACTGTCTCCTGTAGAATGTATAAAATACTTGGGAGTCTACCTACCAAGATATACACAAGAACTATGAATACAACTACAAAATACTCTTTACAGAAATAAAGACAAATTGAAGAGAGATTAATTGTTCATGGGAGGCTGAACCAATAAAATAAAAATGACAATACTACCTAAATTAAGGAAAGAAGGAAGGAAGCATTTGTTAAGTACCTACTATGTAACAGCCACAGGGTTAAACACTTTACAAATATCATCAGATTTGATCCTCACAATAACTCTCCAACACCTACTCAGGGAGGTATGATAAATGATAAATATTCTCACTTTATAGTTGAGGAATCTGAGGCAAACAGAGGTAAAGTGACTTGCCCTTGGTCACAAAGGTAGTAAATGTCTGAAGCTGGATTTAAATTTAGGTCTTTCTGACTCCAGGTCCAGTGCTCCAGCAACTGTGCCCCCCTTATTACTTATTCATAGAACTAAAAAAAAAATAGCAAAATTCACCCGGAGGAACAAAAGGTCTAGATTAGCAAGAGAAATAAGGAAAAAAGTGGGAAGGAAGTGGGCCTAGTAGTACCAGATCTCAAATTATATTACAAAGCAGTAATCATTAAAAATGAGTTGGTGTGGGTTAAAAAAATAGAGGTTGATCAGTGGAACAGATACAACATACTGAAGCAGATAAACAGTACTCTAGCCTCTAACTAGGAGTTTTTGGCAAAAACTGCTAGAAAAACTGGACAGTAATCTGGTAGAAATTAGATTTACACTAAGATGCCACATAATATACCAAGACAAACTCCAAATGACCTAGATATTAAAGGTCACATCATAAACAAATAAAAAGGAACAGGAAAACTGCCTTTCAGATCTATGGATTGGGAATGACTTCATGACCAAACAAGCATCACAGAAGATAAAATGAATAATTTTGATTACATAAAGCTAAAGAGTTTTTGTATAAACAAATCCAATGCAATTAAAATTAGTGATTAACTAGAAAAATAATCTTTGCACTAAGTTTCTCTGATAAAGATTTCATTTCCAAGCTACATAAGGAAGTGATTCAAATTTATAAGCAAATGAACCATTTCTTAACTGATAAATAGTCAGAGGGCATGAATGGACAGTTCTCAAAGGAACAAATACAGCCATATGAAGAAATACTTCACATATCTTCTAATTTCCTATCTAAATAATTAGAAAAATGCAGATTAAAGCGACTATGAGGTTCCACCTCAGATCTATCAGATTGGCAAAGTTGACAGAAAAGGAAAATGATAAATATCAGGCTGCAGGAAAATAGGCACACTGATGAACTGTTGGAGGAGCTGTGAATTGTTCTATCATTCTGGAGAACAATCTGGAACTAACTGCTCACAAAGTTATTAAACTGTGCATATCCTTTGACTCAGTGATATCACTACTGGACCTATATCCTAAAGAGATCAAAGAAAGAGAAAAAGGTTGCAGATATTCAATAAATTTTAGGGCAGCCCTTTTGGTAGTAGCAAAGAACTGGAAATTAAGGAGCTTTCTATCAACTGGGGAATGGATGAACAAATTTCCATTAATACCTTCCATATGAATGTCATCAAATACTATTGTGCTATAAGAAATTATGAAAGAGATAGTTTCAGAGAACCTTAGGAAGCCATGTATGAACTGATGCAGAGTGAAGCAAGCAGAGGCAGGAAAATAATTTATACAATTACATTAATATTGTGAAAATGAAAAATGCTGAAAGACTTAAGAGCTCTGATCAATAGAATGATCAAATGTGTTTTTAAAAGACCAGTGGTAATGAATGCTACCCACCTCTTGACAGAGAGGTGATGGGCTAAATATGAAGAATGTGACGCATGTTTTTGAATGTGGCTAATATAGGAATTTGTTTTGCTCAACTATTCCTATTTGTTACAAGAATTTTGTTTTGTCTTTTTCTTGTTTCTTGTTTTCTGGACTTGGATAAGAGCTCTCTTTATATCATTTCTTTTTCTTGCAAGGCAGTTGGGGTTAAGTGACTTGCCCAGGGTCACACAGCTAGTAAGTGTCAATGTCAAGTGTCTGGTCTGAGACTGAATTTGAACTCAGGTCCTCCTGACTCCAGGGCCAGTGCTCTATCTACTTCGCCACCTAGCTGCCCGTATGTCATTTTTTGCATTTAATATTGTGTTTGTGATGCTTACTGATCACCTTGGTAGGGGACTCAAATACAGATTTACAAGCATGATGCCTGGGATATAGTAGTCAGTCCATCAGTCAATAGACATTTATTAAACACCTACTATATTCCAGATATTATACTAAGTGCTGGTCTTATAAAGAAAAACAAGACAGTCCCCTGCTTTTGAGGAACTCACAATGTGATAAGCACATAGTTGATACTTTAAAAAATACTTGTTTGACTGATCTGCAAGTTTAACATGAACCATAATATTACTACTGATGAGTGTCCAAAATTGAATCTGGTCCACCTGCCCTCAGTTGACACATAGCTTACATTAAGAAGATACTTCTTTGAGGAAATCCAGAAACCAGAGGAGGAAGCATAATATAAAGAGCATCTGGTAAAAAAAAAATCAATGGAGGAAGAAATAAAAAGCAATATGGGAATATAAAGAGTTCCAGAAACTGAACAAATATAGCCCAGAAGCATGATGTAGCAACGATGGGAAACTTTAGTAAGGCATATATCTGTGTGAATTTTTTTTTCTCTAACAAGAGTAGTGCAATTAATAAATTCTTGGTTTGTTTTAGTGATAATTTTATTCTTCAAAAGGTGGAGGGGGAAATAAAGGGAACTGCTATTCTATGCTTGATTCTGACCAACTGGTAACTAAAGTAGAAATAATGGAAACCTTGGAGTGGGAGTATAGAGGTAAAATGACCGTGCCATTTTAGGATTCAGAATAGAGAAAAAGAGGAAAGCTAGCGATAGTGTGACATGAACCCTAGATTTGGGAAGAATCAACTTCAAAGGGTTCAGAGAAAGCATAGGTAGAATTGCTAGGCCTAGGTCCCAGAGGGAGAGGCCAGTTTTAAGAATTAAATCCCGAGTACACAAAGAGAAATAATTCCAATGAGGAAAAAACAATCTTAAAAAATTGTTGTGGTACACGGGGAACTCACTGACTAACTTACATTTTAAAAAGACAAACAAGAAAAATGGAAACAAAATAAGAAACAGAAGATATACATAAAAAAGCAAGGTTCTGTAAAAATAGGGTCAGAAATGCTTATGCTCAGAATGGACTGAAACTAGTAAGGACAACGATTCATAACCTTTGGTCCAACAATACCCCTACTAGGTCTATACCCTAAAGAGATCAAAAGAAAAGGAAAAGAGCTTATATGTACAAAAATATTTATAGCAGCTCTTTTTGTGGTGGCAAAGACTTGGAAACTGAGGGGATGCCCATAAGTTTGGGAATGGCTGAACCAGTTATGGTATATAATTGTGATGGAATACTATTGTGCTACAAGAAATGATGAGTGAGATGCTTTCAGAAAAACCTGGGAAGACTTAGCATAAACTGATGCAAAGTAAAGTGAACAGAGCCAGGAGAACATTGTACACAGCAACAGCAATACTGTACAATGATCAAGTATGAAAGACTTAGCTACTCTGATCAAGACAATGATCTAAGAAAATTCCAAAGGATCTGTGATGGAAAATGCTATCCATCTCCAGAGAGAAAACTGATGGACGATGAATGCAGATTGAAGCATATTTTTTTCACTCTATTTTTTGTGCTTTCTCAACAGAACTAATGTGGAAATATGTTTTACATCACTTCATATGAATAATAGGTATTGTATTTCTTGCTTTCTCAATGTTTGGGGGAGGGAGTGGAGAGAGAAAGGAATAGAGAGAGAGAGAGAGAAAGAGAGAGAGAATGAGAATTTGGAACTAATTTTTTTTTTTTTTTGGTGAGGACAGTTGGGGTTAAGTGACTTGCCCAGAGTCACACAGCTAGTGAGTGTTATGTGTCTGAGGCTGGATTTGAACTCAGGTCCTCCTGACTCCAAGGCCAGTGCTCTATCCACTGTGCCACCTAGCTGCCCCCCCCAAAAAATAAAAATTTAAAAAAGAAATAACAAAAAAGAAATTAAAGCCCTTTTCAACATGGCTCCAATCTAATTTTCCAGGTTTATTATATATTACTCTCTATCCTATATCCTACGGTCCAGTCAAATTGGCCTTTTAACTGCTTTTCACACTCAACATTTCATCTCCCATCACATCACCTCCATGGCTGGAATATACTCCTTCCCACTTCTGCCTCTTAGAATCCTAGGTTTTCTTAAAAACTCAGTGTCGCTCCATAAATAGAGCCTTTCCTGATCCTGCCAGCTGCTAGTGCCTCCTCTGCCCCAGAACTTACTTAATTTTATGTACATTTATATGTATGTGTGCACTTTGTTGTCCCAGACAAAATGTAAGCTTCTTGAGGGAAGCTACTGTTACATTTTTTGTCTTTGAAACACCAGCATTAAACACAATGCCTGGCATTTAATAAATGCTTATTGATTGATGTTGAAGATGAAACTTCATACAGAGAAATGTAAAGTCTCACAAGGGCTAACAAAATCAACTTTAGAAGTACAATATGGCAAAAATGTGATGAGACGGCTGAAAAAGATGAGGTTTTTGTAGACTCCAAGCTTCAATGTAAGTCACCAGTGGGATACTGAAGGTGAAGAACTTAACTGGATCTTAAGCTGCACTGAGAAAGCATATAGTGTTCAGAAAGAAGGTACCAGTCTGGCTATCTAGAATATCGTGTTCAAGTTTGGACATGGGACATTGACAAGTTGGAGGGTGTCCAAAGGAGGGCAATCAGGAGAGTGAGGGAACTGGAAAGCATTGGAGGAAGTAGGAATGGTTAGCCTAGAAAAGAGACCTATGGGGAACATGAGAGTTGTCTTCAAGTATTTAAAATGTTGTCATGGGCAAGAGGGACTAGATTTGTTATATTTGTCCCCAGAAAGCAGACCTTGGAGCATTGGTGGGGGTGGAGGGCTGTAGAGAGGCATATTTCTGTTCAATGTAAGGGAAAACTTTGTATCCAAAAGTGAAACAGGCTCCCTCGAGAAGCAGTGATTTCCCCTTCACTGGAGAGAGGCGTTGATGCTTCTTCCCCATCTCCATTAAATTATATTTACTTTGTATATCTTTAAATATGTTTATATGTACACATGCTATTTCCCCTGAAGAAATGTAAATTCCTTGAGGGAGGGTAAAGACTGTTTCACTTTTGTCTTTGTATACCCAGCACTTAGCACTGTGTCTGGTACATGGTAGATCTTTAACAAATGTATGTCAAACGATGACTAACTGGTGCTGCAAAGGTATGCGGTGGCCCTTCAAGAACCTTCCTTTCCACTCTAAGATTCCTGAAGTAGTTTGCCCTAGGCCCCACACCTGGAAAGTGTCCAAATCAGCTCCAGACCCTCCTTCCCCTACATCCCACCATGTCTGTAGGAGGAACTCTAGGAATACAGTAGACTTGCATTTACAGAGGCAGCATAGTACACAGTGGTTAAGTGCATAACCTGGAGCCAGGAGAGACCTACATTCCTGTCTTTTCTCTGGCATTTACTAGCTGTGTGGCCATGGGCAAGTCACCGAGCCTCAGTTTGCTCACCTCTAAAATAAATATAATCATAATGACAAGAGAGTTACCTTATGGAGTTGTGGAATCAAGTCGAATACTCCTAGAATCATAGATCTAGACTGGAAGGAAAGGGACTTCAGAGGACAGTCCTTCCATTTTACAGATGAGGAAACTCAGAGCCCAGAGAGGTCAATGTATATCAAGGCTTTTCGAACCTATCTAAATATCAGTGGTTATCTAAATATCAGTTGTTATTATTATCCATAGAAAAGCGATCCAAGTTGGATTTTTAATTACAGGCTGGCTTTCCCTCAATGTCTTTGCAAAGGAGTGCCCAGGGAGGTTTTTTTTTTTAATAGCCTAAGAAAATTGAATTTAGGAAGATTAAAAAAAAAAAGTCAAATGCCACAAAATGCAATCGAAGTTCAACTGAAATATGTTTTAGATTGTTCACTTTTCCAATGGACTGTGCCCCTCCATGAGAGTGAATAAGGGAGAGTAGACTCAAATCCTGTTAAAAAAAACAAAACGTTAAAATGATGCTTTGGTTTATCAATCAGTCCCTCAGGGATTCCTCAAATATTGATTAATAGTTCAATTGGGAGCTTTGTCACCTTCCTCTCCCCTATCACTACCTCCCTCCTGCCCCCATCATTCCTCTTCCCCCTCCTCTGAAGCAAAGCTACTTTGTCTTGCCTGCAGCAACATCCCTCCCCATCCACCTCCAAGCCCGACTCCCACACCCGCCCCAGCCTGCCGGATGAGCCCAGTGCATTTCAAATTGGCAAGGTTCAGAGTCGCTGTGCCAAAGTCCATAGAGCAGGAAGGAAATGGAGACCAGACAGGGAGCAAGCCGGTGAGAGTGGGTGGGAGCAGGAGTTACCCTGCAACTCAGCTCCTGGGCTTCCCCCAAGTGAACCAAACCCTTGACACTCCCTCCCTTTCTGATCCCTGACCCCCTAGATGCGAAGTTTCTGGGTTAGCCAGGTGGAGCTGGTGTTACCCTTATTTCTTCCTGTTTGGGAAAGAATCGTATGTGATGGCAGGGATCAGGAGAACCCTTAGAGATCATCAGTAGTTCCACATCTTCATTTTACAGAGTGGGAAACTGAGGCCCAGAAAGGGCAAAGTGACTTTACCCTTTCAAGTCACACAAGTAGAGGGTAGCAGAACTGGGAATAGTTCAGGTTTAATTTAGGTCTCCTGACACATGATCCAATGATCTTGCAGTGGGGGAAGGAGTCAGGGAAGCCATAGTGAGAGATCTCAAAACCTCTTTCTTCACCCCAGCCCTGGAAGAAGCCATCTGGGGCCAAATAGAAAAGGAGGCAATAGAATTGCCCCTGTTGCAGTCTGGGATATTGGGTGGGATGGTGGGAACCAGGAAGGGGTCATGAACAGAGACATACTCCTCAAAAACAGGAGTGAGAAGTGAGGAAGGAGGGTGAGGCAGAGGGGTAGAGAGGATCATGGGATTTAGTGCCGGAAGGAACTTTAGAGTTCCTCCTCTCTCATCTTAATATTCAGGAACAATGCCAAGGTGGTGAAATAACGCACCCAAAGTTAGCAAGAGTCAGAATTTGAATGCAAGTCCTTTAACTGCAAATCCAGTAATCTCTCCGCTCCTTGCAGCAGCTAGTTCTGGAAAAGCACCCTGTATCCTGGAGGCTGATATTGAACCAAGTTAAATATTAACAGCCCCAGACAGAAGGAGAGAAAAGTTAAAGAAGTTATAGCTTTTGGAACCCCATTGGGAGGGGTAAGATGGGAGGAGGGGCCTAAGGTGGAGGCGGGAAAGGGAATATTTCGCTCTGGGCACTGGCCAGAGTAAAGAGCATGGAGGCTCCTACCTAGCTGCATTAGCTGTGACCTTGAACGTTACTGAACTTCTCTGGACCCTACTGTTCTGTTCCTTTAATGGTTTATCTGTGTGTGTTGTGCACATATCACATGTATGAAATGTACAATGCTCCCTCCTTGAACCTGGGTGCTGTACTTAGAGAAAGGAGACATTTGGTTCAAAGGCTACTCAGCTAGTGTCTGAAGGCCTATGGTGGGCACAGCCTCTAGACTGGTGGCATTGGCCCATAGTGAAGGTCCTAACTCACACAGATCATGTGTACCTATTTGGGGGAGGGGACTCTACGCATCTCAGCCAGGCTGGGGCAGCCACATTCCACTGGCAGGGCCAACCCTTGTGTTCCATTACATTGCCATTCTTCTCACGTTCTTGGCTTTCGGCTACTTGCCAATGTACTAGGGCCTTGGGAGGTACTTTGGCCCAACAAAGCAGGGAGGCATAGAGAATGCCTTGGTGTCCTCTATCTCTTCCACTCACTGATAACTAAATTGTGAGCATCCCCAGTGCTATCATTATCATTGACAATAATAATGATTTCAACCATCAGATTGAGAGCTTTTTGAGGATGGGGGCAGCATATTTCCTCCATCAAACTTCAGATCCAAGTAAGAGGGGAAAACCTGCTTTAGTTTCTTTTCCAAGGTGAAGTGAAGAGTGGGGCAAACAGTCTGTCTCCTTGGTGAAGGTCTTCCCCAACTCTTTAGACCATAAAAAGCAGTTACTGCCTCTAGGGCAAGGATGGGGGTCAGAGAGGCAGAAAGTTCAAAATGGGCTAGGGAACACACAAATAGATGACCAAATCTGGAGTCAGGTGCCTTTGATCTAAAATTGATGACAAGGACTCCAGAGGGAATGAGGACCTGATCGGGACACCAGGTTTCCTTTTGGGAATGTCAATCGGGAAACCCTCAATTTGCTAGAAGAGAAATAGCCTTTGCCCTCTGGGAGTTCCCAGTGTGATGGGGAGAGAGCCTCTTCTTGCTGGAAGCTCCCAATCTAATAGGAGAAGTTAACTATATACTTAGAGAGAGCAGACCACAAAATGAATAAATATTAAAAACTCAATATACCGGTGAGAACAAATGGATATAAAAGTGGGCTTTGAATTTCAGGGAAACTGAATGTCGACTTACGTCTTTCAGAACCAATTCAAATTTTTTTTTTTTTGGTCAAAGTATGTTTTAAATGCACCCGGGGGAGGGACTTGGGCGGGGGGAGTAGAGATGTTGTTCACTATTTAAAGGAATCCTAGGTCGAAACTTTTTCTAAAATGAATTGGACCAGGAGGTAGGCTATCTGAATTGTAGCTCTGGCTCTGTCACTCATACATGGCCTTGGGCAGGTCATTTAACAGCTAACAGACTTACTTTTCTCATCTAGATGACCTGGACGGCCCCTTTGGCTCCAGCCATCGTCTGGCTCTTTTGCAATGGAAGTAACCCTTCTCGAATTAGTGCTAACATTCTGGTGTAGGGTTTTCTCACGGCAAGGGACACTTGTAGTGTAAACTGACATCCTGATTACTAAGAGGTCATAGGAACAGTATGATCAAAGTCAAGTGGACTATCTATTGCCTACAGAAGAAAGTACAGAGACAGAAGTATAGAAGCATCGAATATCAAGGGACCTCAGCAGCCATTGTCTGGCATTTGAAAACAGCCGCCTTCTGCCATACAGTATTAGATAAACAACCATCTAGCATTGGTTTAAAGACTTTTGGTTTTTCCCTTTTGTTCTGATTCTTCATTACAACATGACTAATATTTTTATATTTTTATGTAAATATTTTTAATATGATTGTACATGTATATCCTACATCAGATTGCTTGCCGACTTGGGGAGAGTGGAGGGGAGGGAGGGAAGGAGAGAGAAAAAAATTTGGAACTCAAAATCTTATAGAAGTGAATGTTGAAAACTAAAAAATAAATAATATATATTTTTAAAAAAGACTTTTGGTGACAGGGAACTCACTACCCCCTTGAGGCAGTCCATTCCACCTTTACACATAGCTCTAATCGTTCAGAAGTTTTCCTTCAATTTGTCTCTGTCACTTCCCCCATGGCTCCTCATTCTTGCCTCTGAGGCCCAGTCAGTCATTTATTAAGCATTTATTAAGTACCTACTTAAGCAAGCATTTATTAAGTACCTACTATGTATGTGTTGAGAGCTGTGCTAAGCTCTGTGTTTACAAAGAAAGGCAAAAGACATTTCTAGCTCCCAAGGAGCTCCCAGTCTAACAGAGGAGACAATGTGCAAACAACTATCTACAAACAAGGTGCAGAGAGAATGAACTGGAAGGAAGGCGTTGGCATTAAAGGGAATTGGGAAAGGCTTCAGGTAGAAAGTGAGATTTTAGAGAGCACTTGAAGTAAGCCAGGAGGCAGAGAAGAGAAGGCAGAGGATCCCAGGCATGGGGACAGCCAGGGAAAATGGTTGGAGTCTGGAGGGGCAGAGTCTTGTTTGAGGAACAGCAAAGAGGCTAGGGTCACTGGATCACAGAGTACATAGGGTGGAGTTAGGGGTCAGAAGACTTCTGAGGTAGGAGGGGGGTCAGATTATGAAGGGATTTGAATGTCAGAGGATTTTATATTTGATCTAGAAGTACTGAGGAGTCACTGGAATTTACTGAGGGGGGTGGGAGTAGGGAGGAGAGTGACATGGTCAGACCCATACTTGAGGAAGATCAATTTGGCAGCTGAATAATGATGGAATGGAGTATGGAGAGACTTGAGGCAGGGAGTCCAAGCAGCAGGCTACTGTGATAGTCTGGGGCTGAGATGGCAAGACCCTGCACCAGACTGGTGGCAGTATAAGAGAAGTGAAGGGGACACAGACCATATACAAAAGATGTTATGAAAGTAGAAATGGGTAGAAGCGACAGGTCTTGGCAACTGACATGCTATGGGAGCGATAGAGAGTGAAGAGTCCAGGATGACACCTAGGTTGCAAGCCTGGGTGACTGGGAGCATAGTGGTATATTTGACAGCAATAATAAAGTTACTCTGGGGAAAAGATATCGAGTTGTTTTGGATATGTTGAGTTTAAGAGGTCTATGAGACAACCCAATTCAAGATGTCCAATAAGAAGGTTGGAGATGTAAAATTTAAGGTCAGAAAAGAGGTTAGAACTAGAAAAGGAGATCTGGGAATCATCAGTAGAGATAATCATTGAATCCGTGGGAGTTGATGAGATCACCAAGTGAAAAAGGAGAAAAGAAGAAAGTCCAAGACAGAGCCATGGGGGACACCCATTGTTAGTGGACAGGACTTGGATGAAAAGCCAGCAAAGGGAAAGGGGAAGTAGGATAGAGAAATGTCATGAAAACCTAGAGAGAAGTGAATATCAAAGAGAAAATGCTGATTGACAGCGTCAAAGGCTACAGAAAGGGATGAACAGGACAAAACAAGAAGGATGAACGCTGAAAAAAGGCATGAGGTGAGGCAGAAAAACGTCTCCTTGCCTCTTTCATATCAACAGCTCCTTTCCCTCAAGTTTTTCCTCTCTAGGCTAAGCACTTCAATCCATCACCAATCATTAAGACTTGACTATAAATCATGGCATTAAGCACTAGGGCTACAAAGACAAAAGCGAACAAATTTCTCTCCTCTGGCCCTTATTTTCTAATGAGGAGATAATATGCCTGTAATATGAATACAATATAATTACGGGAGGGGAGTCCACTGAGACCCACTGAGGGAGGATAAGCTAGAAAAGACTCCATGTGGAAGAAGATGATGCTTGAGCTGAATGTTGAAGGAAACAAAGATTTCCAAGAAACTGAGGTGAGCAAAGAGTGTGTCCCAGGCATGAGAGACATCCAGGACAAAAGCGTGGAGATGAGACATGGAGAGTTCCATTTACAGAACATGGAGAAGGCTAGTGTCGCTGGATCACATAGTGCGTGGAGGGGAGTAATGTGTAAGAAGCCTGGAAATGTAGGAAAGGACCAGGTTGTAAATGTCCATAGGAGTTTTATATTTGATCCTGGAGGCAATAGGGAACCACAGTAATTTATCAAGCAAGGAATGTGATATGATCAGACTTGGTCTTTAGGAAAACCAATTTTGCAACTGTGTGGAGGATGCATTGGAATGAAGAGAAGCTTGAGGCAAGGGAAACCAAATAGGAGTCTAGTGCAGTAGCCCAGATGAAGGATGATGAGGGCCTGTACTAGGGGCAGTGTGAATCAATCAATCAATCAAAAAATATTTATTTTGCACCTACTATGTGCTAAGTGCTGAGGAAACAAAAAGAAGCAAAAGCTTGTCCTTGCCCTCTGGGGGTTGGGAGGAGGGGACAGATGTGAAAAATGTTATAAAGGCAGAAACAAAGTTTGATGACTGAATATGTGGGATGGGTGAGAATGACAAGTTGAGAATGACACTGAGGTTTTGAATCTGGGTGACTCTGAAAGATGGACAGGAATAGGGATGTATGGAAGAGGAGTGGGTTTTGGTGTAAAGGCTCTTTTAAATGTGTGGAAGCTTCAGATGCCTATGGAGTATCCAGTTGGAAATATCCAAGAAGCAATTGTTGATATGGGACCAGAGCTCAGGAGGATATGGGGCTAGATTTAGAGATCTGAGAATCATCTTCATATGGTATGAATTCAAGGCCTTGATGCAAGAAAATCATGAAAAATGAGTCAAGGCCCTTATGTGCCCTGGTCCCTCTTCTCTGGGAATTCTCAATGTTCTTCCAAAATGAACACAATATTCCAGATGTAATCTGGACAGAATACAGTGGGATGATCACGACTTTATTCCTAGATATTGCCTCTCAAGGCAGTCTACAATCACATCATCTTTCCAACCACAGAGGGACAGTGCAATGCAGTGGATAGGACACTGAACTTGGAGGCAATAAGTTTTGGTGCTGTTGTATACTTCATACTCTTTGTGACCCCATTTGGGGTTTCCTCGATAGATACTGGGATGCTTCGCTATTTCCTCCTCCAGTTCATTTTACAGATGAGGAACCCGAGACAAACAGGGTTAAGTGACTTGCCCAGGATCACACAGCTAGTGTCTGAGGTCAAATTTGAATTCAGGTCTTCCTGATTCCATGACTAATACTGTGCTACCTAGGTAGGAAAAGCTGGGTACAAATCCTACCTCAGATCCTTAATAGCTGTATGACTCTGACTAAGGCATTTAACCTCTTTGTGCCTCAATTTCCCCATTTGCAAAATGAAGAGGTTGGACTCAATGGCCTTGAAAATCCCTTACCACTTTTGATCTATGATCTGTGTGTATTAGTGACTCCATTTGAAGTTACAACCCCCTAACTTCCCAAATCTTTTCTTTATCCCAGAAGAAATGCTGTAGAGCCTTGTCTCCCTCATCTTGTATTTGGGAAGTTGATGTTTTTGAACTAAGGTGTAACACTTGAAGTGGCTGAGAGGAAACTTGACTGCTATGAAAGGCTAGAGTATAGAAGAATGTGACACAGAGAAGAAAGCCCACCAAACACCTGATAAGTGCCTTATTCCAGCATTCAGAGCCCTCTTCAATTTGGGGCTAACCTTCCCAGACTTCTTTCATATTATTTCCTTTCACAGATTTCCCATATCTCTCATTCCAGTCAAATTGGACTCCTCTCTCTTAGTTCCCATCCTATTCTCTTTGGCCTCCAAAGTTTTTCCTCATCCCCCTTTACCCCTCCCATGTCTGGAATGGACGTCTCTGCCATCTTCCTTTCCAGCAAGGCTGACTTAGCTGCTCCTTCCTGCATGAAGCCTTCCCTGATGCCCCAATGAAACTGATTTTCCTCTTTTGTAAATTTCTTCTAGGTCTTTGCCTGGATTTCTCTTTTGTACTTGTCTCTCTCATGTATTATAGTAATCTGTGTATTTGTCTTCAAAGTTAGAGTGTAAATTCTTGAGACCAGGGCCTGAGTCCTATTTATCTTTGGCATCCAGCCCCTAGCCCAGTGGCTTACATTTATCAGTCTGTTCAATGAGTGAATGAGTGAGGAGGCTGGTGTAGACGAATTGGAGAAAGCTTGAAAGACGCTGCACCTCTTCTCTCACCCTAGACACACACTCTTCTCTTCTTCTGTCTCTTTCTGTCTCTCTGTCTCTGTCTCTGTCTCTGTCTCTGTCTCTCTCTCTCACACACACACACACACACACACACACACACACACACACACACACAC
>NW_020954576.1:48189598-48317565 GCF_900497805.2 Vombatus ursinus
CACACACACACACACACACACACACACACACACACACACACACACACACACTGCCCTTTTTTCTATTCCCATTTCAGAAAATAAGGGACCAGCCTGGGGCCTTGGCTAGGTCAGGCCATTGGGTGGATGCACTCAGTCCTCAGGCAGAGGCCTAGGAAAGGAGGCCCTCCAAAAGAAGCACAATGGAAATAATGATAGATTTGGAGCCAGAAGACTTCCTTCAAATCCCAGTTCTGACACTTACAACCTTGTGTGACTTTAGGCAGATCTACGAGTATGAGTCTCAGTTTACTCATCTGTAAAATGAGAGACTTGGAGGAGATGGACCTTAAGGACCTTCCAGCTCTAAAGCTACAATTCTATGCTTATCTTCTCCCACTAATCTCTCATCCTCCAGAGACCTGGTTCTCAGAGATCTGTTATCTGTTGTCTCGCTTTCTGGGAATATTGACATTCCAAAGTAAGACTTTTCAAGACCTTCTAGCCTTTCTGACCCAAAAGAATGACTCCCACAGTGAAATTTCATGTACTGTGACACCTGATGGGGAAGACTTTTTTTTTCTTTTTTTTAGATTAAGGAGAGGGAGAAGGCTACTGGACACCATCAGTCTAGAGGGCCTCCCCATCTGACCAGCGCTGAGAGCTTTGTCCCTTCATCTTGGTTGGGGCCCTGTTTGTTTTCCAGGTAACCAAGGGCAAGAGCTCATTCTCACATTTTGACTTGGGGTGGCTGGGAAGAGATCCAGAATGTAAACCCTCCACTATTGCTGGAGATCCAGGGGGCCTCATGTCCCAGCAGGAAGCCCTGAAGCCACACATAATTTCCTTTCCAGCATGGGTCAGAGCTCTGGCTCTGTGTGTGTGTGTGTGTGTGTGTGTGTGTGTGTGTGTGTGTGTATGTGTTTAGTAAGCACCTTGCTCTATGCAAAATAATAGTGGACATTTATTTCTATGGTATGTTAAATTTTGTAAACTGTTTTGCAGATACCTCATTTGGCTTTTGCAGCCACTCTGAGGTAGGGAAAACGAGTGTTATTATTTCCATTTTTCAGATAAGGAGACTGAGGCTTTTGCAAGTCAAGTGACTTGCCCATTTTTATAAAGCTCCTGAGTAACTGAGGGAGGATCTATAAGTGGGTCTTTTTGGCTCCAAGACCAGTGCTCTATCTATACCACACTACCTCTAATATCTACTGATACCTACCCCCTGCCTCCAATTTTAGTCTGATTATATGCGCACACACAGGAGGCAGCTAGATGACTCAGCAGATAGAGTGGATTCCGGTTGGGCTTCCAGTTGGGCCTGGAATCAGGAACACCTGAGTTCAAATCTGGTCTCAGACATTTACTAGCTGTGTGACCCTGGGCAAGTCACTTAACCTCTGTTTGCCTTAATCCATTGGAGAAGGAAATGGCAAGCCACTAGAGTATCTTTACCAAGAAAACCTCATGGACAGGATAGTCCATGGGGTCATGAAGAGTCGGATGTGACTGAACAACAACAAACAGCAACATACATCCACACATACACATGTATACATGCATACATTGTAAGTTTAAGGGATCCAGTTCCCCACTGCAATAACGGCATAGACCTAGGTTCTGCTTCTGGCTCTGACTCTAAGTACATAGGCAATGCCCTACATCTTTAGGTCTCAATTTCCTCACTTGTTTATAATGAGGTGATTGGATGAGGTCATCCTCAAGGTCCTTTTCAGCTCTAAAATCCTGATTCCTATCTGTGAGCCATTCCCTTGAAGCTTTCTCCTTTCCACTGATCAGTTGATCCCAGGAGGCTGACCTAAGCTTACATTTTTGAAATGGAAGGTACCTGAGGTGTGTGTCCTGTCTGGTAGATTGTATGTTCCTGATTACATTGCAGGACAATTTTTTTTAAAATTAGTAGCAATAGCTAACATTTACATAGTGCCTTAGGGTTTGCAAAGAACTTTACAAATATTTTTTTATTTTATCCTCACAATAACCTTGAGACGCAGGTGCTGTTATTAACAACCTCATGTCACAGATGAGGAAACAGTCCTAGAAAGGTTGTCACTTGTCTGAGATCACACAACTAGTAAATGCCTGAGGTAGGATTTGAACTGAGGTTTTCCTGATTCTTAGTACAATGTTCTATTCACTGTGACATCACCTAGATGTCAGCTTATCCACCTTTTTTTGGGTGACAATATAGGTAGACCCCAATTTATGCAATGGATGGTCAAGAAAGGTTTTGGGTAAATGAATTTTTTGCCAATAAAATCACATTTTTCATTAGCTTACATTATCCCTTCAGATATCTTTTTGTTTAATTTCTGGCTTATCTCTAATGGACAGTCAGGGCCATGCTGGAGCCAGCTTCTACTGGCTCTTGATGGTTGATTGTTAAATTTTCAGTAGGATCATTTGCACCTCAGAAATTGGTGAATGCCACAAATCAGGGCTTGATTTGTTGTTTTGTTGATTGTTTAAATGTAAGAAAGTGATAGAGAATAATGTTAAGAATTCAGGCTAAACTTAAACGTGTGTTGTGGCACATTTTTCCTCCCAGTGAGCTCATTGGTAAACATTTATCAGCACAATCACTGAATACATCCCATGTAAGCTTGCCTTCAATTTCTCTATTTCCTCAGTCTCTTAGTAAAAAAACATTCAAGAGCACCAGAGGAACTGCTTTTGAAAAGGTTCTCTCTCTCTTTCCCTCTTATGACTCCGAATAAGATTTCCTTTCATAACTTGAATTTTCTTAAAGTGAAGCAGACCTGTAGGCAACTTCTGTTTCCTCTTCCATCAACAAAAATGTCTACTCTGACAATTCAGTGAGACCGGGGATGTTTCTCATGTTCCTTCACTCCCTCTCTGGGAAAGTCACCCCATGCCTCGTACTGACCCTATTTCCTTCGGGAGAGAGCTGAATCTACTGCTTCCTTCATAGACCAGTCCCCTAGACAGAGGGTTAGATGGTTTACAGGACTTCAGTCAAAGATTGGGATTAAGGAAATCTGGGTGAAATAGCACCAACTCATCCCCAAATTCGCTGTGTGATATGGGATAAGTCACTCAAGCTTTCTTGGTTTTAGTGTCCTAAAGGTATCAAGAGGGAAGATTCTTATCCATCAACACACCCCTCCCCACCCCCACCCTCACCCCCTACACCATCTGGAGGATAATATATTGCTCAGAAGTGGCTGTTAGGTGATGCAGCGGTTGGAGTGCCAGGACTGGAGTCAGGAAGATTCATCTTCCTGAGTTCAACTCTGGCCTCAGACACTTACTAGCTGTTTGACCTTGAGCAAATCTCTTAACCCTGTTTGCCTCAGTTTCCTCATCTGTAAAATGAGCTGGAGAAGGAAATGGCAAACTACTCCAGTATTTTTGCCAAGAAAGCCCCAAAGGGGGTCATGAAGAGTCAGACACAACTGAACAACAACAGCAAATGTTGTGTAGAAGAGACTTCATCATTACTAGACAGTCAACGTATCATAGGGGAAAGCACTGGACTTAAGGTTAGAGGACCTGAGTTTCAGTCATAACTCTACTACACAGTGCCTCTGTGGCCTTGAGTGAATCACTTCATGACCTTGGGCCTCAGTTTCTTCATCTGTAAAACAAGCAGGCTAGAAATGATCTAGCTCTGACACTCTGCTCAATGATTCAGGGATGTTCCTGAGTGGGTTCCAAGGAGGCTTCTTTAGCAAGAAGGCTACAAGAGGTGGGTAGCACAAGAAGAAAACAAGATGATCCCCTTGTTCTAGAGCAGTGATATCAGAAGGGGGAGCAGAACCCTGGCAACCAGAACAGATAATCTCAATGTCATAAGAGCCAGCACTTGACAAACTATTCTCTATCTCCATGAATTAAGAGGCAGAAGACCAACATTCTAGGCTCAGCTCTTTCACTAAGTCCTTATGTGACCTTGGACAAGTAACCTTTAAACATTCCTGGCTCATGTCAAAGTCATAGTACTCTCTGGGCCCTAATCTGAAAAAATTAGGAGGCTAAACTAGATAATTTATTTTTCTTTTAAATAAAATTATTGACAACTTTTGGTTTTACATCACCTCCATTTCCAAATGCGTCCCTCCCCCCCCCACTTCCCTACTCAGAGAGTCATTCTTTGTAATAATTGATAATAAAAAGAAAGGAGATATTGGGGTGGGGGAAGCAGTTCTGCAAAATTAATCAACATCAGAGTGCAGCTAAAAGAGAAATGAAGTTGAAAGGTTTGGGACCTGAGTTCAAACCCCACCTCTGACACTTACTACCTGTGTGAGCCTGGCAAGTCACTTTATCTCTAGAGGCCCATTTTCTCCTATGTAAACTGAAGGGGAGGATTACAAATCTCTTAAAGTCCCTTTTAGATCTCAATCTCTGATGCTGTGCCCCTGTGCCTTTACAGGATTGTGGTGAAGCAAGATATAATGAACCTGACTGTATAGGCATCATTCCATACACATAGACATCACCAATCCTGCTTGCCAATTCTGTAAAGGGAAGGATATGTTCCTCAGGGCCAATCTTGACTGTTACAATTAAATAACATTCTTTTTTGTTTTGTTTTGTTTGTTTTTATTCCTTCCATTTATAACAAAGTTGCCTGAATAATTGCTAAGGACCGTTCTGATTCTAATGCTGTTAGGATTCTATATAGACAGGTCAGAGTCTCTCTCCCTGCCCCACAACTGTCAACATAGCCCAACAGGGCTTATTACATGTAGACAGGTGGGAAGGAAGATTTTTATTTGCTAGGATGCCCCATCCTCGTCACGCCCCAGCCAAAGGTCAGTCTTTCTTAAGAGGAGAGACCCAAATAAAAGTTCTCTTAGTACTTGGGAGAGGTAAGAAAGGGTGCCACAGTTTATCCCAGTGGAACCTCCGGACATTGATTTTTCCCTCAAGGAGTCTTGCTTTTATTTGGGGCTGTCTGGAGGGAGGGGTGCAAGCTGGCACCTCCCTTCCACCTGTCCCTCAGGTGACACTCTCACCTTTACCAGCCTCCCATGGCACAGAACTAGGTAGTTCAACCCCTTCATTTTACAAGTCTCTTTAAAATTCACTTCTGGCCTCAGGTAGGTAGTTAAAAAAACCTAGATCCATCTGTAGAGAAGGGGAAAGTAGAGATGGTGACCTCATTCAGATTCCGCCTCCCCCTTCTATTCTCTAAACTGAAAACCACATCATCACCACCACCACCACTTCCATCCCCCCCCCCCCAGGTGAGGATGGGAGGGTGGGGAACTGGTTTTAACCACACTCTAGTGAGGTCAAGAAAATAAATAATCCAGAAGTCACCTTGGGAACTGCCAATATTTCAACTGGAAAGGAAAAAAAAATTTTGGGATAGCAGGGATAGGAGAGAGAGCCATGGAGGCTGGAAACAACTGGACCAGTTGGAGGGGAGAGCAGAAAGAAGCGTCAGAAGACAGGGGGCAATCACGGGTGAAGAGATGACGAGGGGTTGCAGAGAGGGGAAAGAGATGGAGGAGGAAAACAGTAATGAGAACCACGGAATGTCAGTACTGAAAAGGGCCTTAGAAAATCTAGTCCAAACCCCTCATTTTAAAAAAGTATCTGAGAGGCAAAGGGGTTTGCTTAAGGTCCCCAGATAGCAGCTGGTAAATCTAGGATTTGAACCCAGCTCTTCCGATTTCCAGACCAGGGCTCTTTTCCTCCGTGCTTAAGAAACTGAGAAGGGTAGGAGAGAGAATAAATAAATGGGGAGAGGGAGAGTCACGGAAGAAAAGAAGGGGAAGGGGAAGAGATGGAGGGAGGAGGAGGGCCTACCACTCACGTTTTCTTGAAGATGCCCCCCAGAGCGCTTCCCAGCAGGAGACAGAATTGCTGCGAGAAAAAAACCCAGGAGATCTGGGGCAGCGAGCTGTGAGTCTGGCAGCGCAGGTCGGACACCGTGGGGCCCAGGAAGCCGATGCAGAGGCCGAAGCTGAAGAAGACGCTCCAGTAGGTGAGCGTGGGCTGCAGGTTACGCCGGAACAAGCCCGAGATGTGGCCGTTGCAGCCCATGGCACTCTCCCCCGCCTGCCCCGGCCCGCCGGACTCCCAGGGCTGCCAGCTAAGAGCGCCGAGCGCCTGGGAGGAGGAGCCGGAGTAGCCAAGGGAGCCGGAGTTCGCCCCGCCCACGGGCCCCTCAGGGCCTGGGGCGGGGAGGAGGTGGGGGGTAGAATGCGGGTGGTGTGGGACTCTAGCTCGGGCTGTCCCTAACCCCCCATTCTGTCCCGTTTCTTCCTGGTGCGGGCAAATAGTCCCGCCCCGCACCCTCTCGGGAACCACGAACTGACAATGTCAGAACTGGAAAGGATTTTAGAAGTCCTCTAGTCCAACTCCCTCATTTTACAGATGGGGAAACTGAGGCCCAGAGACGTGAAGTAAGTTATCTAAGGTCACACAGCTCATTAGCGACAGAGGGCGAACTAGATGGCAAATCTCCTTACATCTCTCCAAATGTTGTATTTGTCTTTGGACCTATCGCATTGCCCTAGTAGAATGTAAGCTTCTTGAGGGCAGGGACTTTTTCATTTTTACCTTTACCGGCTCCTGGCACGGCGCTTTGCTAAGGAGGCACATAATAAGGGTTTGTTGAACAGAATGCAGGTTCAGCCCCAAGTGACCTCTTTATGCAGCGCTGGGGTTGAGAGGGTCCTTAGATGCCATACCGCAGCTGAGGAAACTGAGGTCCAAGTTGATGGGAGGGAGCTGGCTACGCATGGAGCTTGCTACGCATTCGTCGTCCAGGCAGGAGAGTCCAGAGGTCTCAAGTCTCCCAATTCTAGCCTTGAGTGAAGCAATCTTAAAATAAAGCAGAAGCATTTTAGGCCGCTGCCTCGTCCCGCGGGGCTGCTCACGGAGTTGAGAGGACTGCAGCTAGCTATAGGCTCTCTAGAATCAAGAGTCTAGAACAAACCCCATCCCGCTCCCCTCCCCGAGCTTCCTAGGGTCCGAAAGGGGACTGAACGCCCCTGGTCCCCTTTGCCACCCTCCTGGACTGGACAGGAATGCTGGGGAGAGGAGAAAGGACAAGGGCTTAAGACTCATTTTCTCTTTCCCATTCCCTTTCTCTAGCATGGAAAGCTGAGCAAAGTCACTAGACAGATACCATTGGGTGGGAAAGTGTCCACTTTTCCAAAAGGAAGGGGACTTGGTAAGATTTAAAGAGTGTTGAGTATAAATAAATAAATAAATGGATAACTAGATAAATAAATAAATAGTATTGAGTAGAAGAAAGCCCTGAACTTGTAGTTAGAAGTACTGGACTGTCATCTTGGCTCTAGTATTTACTATCTTTGTGACCTTGAAAGCTTCACTTAACTTTCCTGAAGCCTCAGTTTCTCCATCTTTAAAACGAGGTTAATAACACCTTCACTACCCACTAACCTACTACTACCCACTAACACTAACCTAACCCTACCCTACACTATCCACTGACCCTCACAAGATTGGTTTTGGAAATTCAACTTCTTTTTATTTAGGAGGGGGAGGGGGCCTCCTCCCACTTACATCCCACTTATAGGCAGATTAGATTAACAATAATGGTCCTCTCCTCAAGGGAGAAAACACAAATGGTAGCCTTTGCACTTTACAGAGGAGTCAGTTGAGTAAGGGGTTAAATCATTTGCCCCGGGACACTCGAGTTAGTTAGTGGCAGAGACTGGAGCCCAGGTCTTATGACTCATAGATTATTAGGACTCTGGGGGCATCTTGGAGGTCAGCCAGCTCAACCCCACTCCCGTTTCCAGATGGAAATGGGAGAGTAGAGGGGTCAAGTGACAAAGCCAGAGTCACACAGAGTTATTAGCAGACTCAGGTTCTGAGCCCAGGGTTTTCTGACCTTTGTTGGCTCTGTCCTATAATGCTCTGGACCTCTCCAACAGTATAGCAGCTCATTTGGAACACCATTATCATCATCACTGGTTAAGGATCTGCCTGCACACTGGTCTCTACAGACAGAGCCAGATGGGCAGATGAAGTATCTGACCTTGGACCACAAAGTCACATATGGATACCTCATGCAGTTTTACATAAATATCTACTTCAATCCAGTTGTAAAATTGACCTTCCTGAAGTACTGGTCTCATCATTCCTCACTACTCCCCCCCCCCCAATTCAATCAATTCCGGTGGTTCCCAGTTGCCCACAAAATCAAATGTAAAATCCTCTGTTTGGCATCCAAAGCCCTCCATAAGCTGGCCTCTTGCTACCATTCCAGTCTTCTTACATCTCACACCCCATCATGTCTGCTGTGATGCAGTGACCCTGGCCCTGTTTCAGTTCCTTAAACTCCATCTCTGAACTACAGGCATTTTTACTGGTTGTCCCCTAGGCCAGGGACACTCTCCCTACTCATCTCTGCCTCGGTTTTCCTGGCCTCCTTCCACTCTCATCTAAAATCTTATCTTCTGCAATTAGCTTTACCCCATTCCCATTCCTTCTTTTGATTGTCTCCAGTATATGGCGTACATATCTTTGTACATCTTTGCATGTTGTCTCTCACCGTTAGACTGTGAGTCCTTTGAGATCAAGCACTGTCTTTTACCTTTCTTTGTATCCTCAGAATTTAGCGCAGCACCTGGGATAGAGTAGGTGTTTAATAAATGTTTGTTGACTGATTGTTGATTGAAATACCACAAGAAAGGAAAGGCAGTGAGCTGTAGGATTTAGGGCTTGCCTTGGGGTCAAGTCCTGTCTCTGACACATAATAATTATGTGATGAAGGTCAAGTCATTTAGAATCTCAGTGACCCCAGGCAACTCTCTGATACTATAAATTACGGAGAAGTGACTGAGCTGAATCTGTGTGTGTGGGGGGGGGGACTTTCCACTCTGATATTTACCTACATGAAATCATAAGTCCAGCCTAATCTCATGAGGAACATGGAGAATAAATAGATCCTGTGATTATGGGTGTAAGCATGGCCAGTACTTGCCAGCACTGCTGATAGACTGGTCAGGTGCCCAAAACCACCTCTTTCACTCCCCTTCTCCCCTTTGTTCTCCCCCCAATACTTCCTCTGCACACCTGGAGATGGTGATAGTAGAGAAAAAATGTCATGGTAATAGGCGAACAAGGTGGAACTGTGGGTGACTGGCTCTTCCAGCATGCATGAAATTTGTTGAATTAAATAGAATTACATTGCCTGGGCTTTGGCAGGAATGGTGTAAATTAATGTCATCTGTTTCTAGGAGAACCTTGAGTAACCTTAATTCCTACGATTTCTTTCTTCCAAGGTCAATAAGATCATAGCATCAAGAACTGGAAGAGGCCTTAGAGATCACCTGGTCCAAATTTTGCAAAGCAGGAAACTGAGGCCCAGAGAGGTTGTGACTTGCCCAGGGTCACACAGCTAGTAAATAGAAAAGCCAGGATTTCAGCCCAGGTCCTCTGGCTCTAGTGCTATTTCCACATCATATTGTCATGGTTTATCATAGCTATTTCAGACTTCATTTCTGTCTGTAATCATCACTGGGAAGCTGGCAAAGGGTACAAATGATTCTGCAGTTTACAGATGGGGGTGGTAGAGGTTGAGATTCTCCCCATCCAGGGGTTAAATGACTTATTCAAGTTTGTTTACCATATCAGTGGTAAAGCTGGAAAGTAGACTTCTTTCTGCCCCTCAGCATGTACTACTTCCATAGAGTGAGTGAGAAAAACTAAATGGAACAAATTCTTGGAGCCTTACAAAGATGAAAATAGCCTCTGCCCTCAGGGAGCTCATAGTCTAGCAGGAAATAAAACATGGACAGATGGATACAGTGTCTAGGAGGAGGAGATGGGGGTGGTTAGAAATCATTCTGAGAGTTGGGGAATGGATGGCCTCAATCTGGGAAAACTTCCCAGAGGAGGTAGGATTTCTGTTGTGTTGGAAAGCAAAGACTGAATGGACAGAGGTCTTGGTTTCAGGCCGTGGGGTATCTGGGTAGGATAGTGGGAGAGTTGGAAATTCAAGCTGTTTCTTCCATCTTTCACTAAGACTTAGTGACTAAGCCCTGTCATTTAAATGTATCATTATCCTATCCTATCCTATCCTATCCTACTACATGTGTCTGTCATATCACCCTATTAGACAGTATCAGATAGGTATTAGACCTGTGAATTCATTGGTATAGGGAAAATTCCCTTGTAAGGAAACTTCCTCTGCCAATGTAGGTCAGTAACTTCTCAATTTATTGTTACGGAATATTACTTGGAAGTTAAATGATGTACCCAGAGTCACAAAGTAGGGTGTGGAAGAGGCAAGAACTCAAAAAATCTTCCTGGCTTCAAGGTTAACTCTCTATCCAGTATGTGATACTTCTCATATTATGTATTATACTATGTCATATCGCTTTGTATATAATATGACATAAGGCATTTATTTTATACACACACACACATATATATGTGTATATATATATATATATATATATATACATATATCTTTATACATAATACATACACATTAGTAAGAGATAGGATAGCTGTCCTCAACGTCAAGACCTGGCATTAAGACCTGCTTCTTCCACACACTGGATGTGTGACCTTTGGCATTTAAGGCTCTAAGATTATAAACTGCAGAGAAGGTACAGATCTAGGTTAGTAGAGGAAATTCCAGAAGAAGCTCCTTAGACTGATGAAATAAAAAAATTATATTAATGAACATATAGCGAGTCAAGTCAACAAGTGCCTCTGTGTGCCAGGCTAAGGTACAAAGACAAAACACACTCACACATATGCACACAAATATGCATATATATATATACATATACACATATATACATATGCATATGCATATCCATACCTATACATATTTGTGTACATATGTATTGTATCTATATATTATGTATTTTATATGTATATGTTTAGATAGGTAGATAGATAATCTCCTTTACATATACCTGTGTGTGGACACTTATCCCTTCCAGTCTTCCTCCAGTGACCTGGAGGTGACCTTGGGTTCTACAGGCTTTGCACTTTGCTTTTTTGTGCTTCACAGATATTGTGGGCGTTTTTTTGTTTGTTTGTTTTCTTGCCATCTTGGGGAGGGGGGAGGGGAGGGAAGGAGGGAGAAAAAAATTTGGAACTCAAAATCTTATAAAAGTGAGTATTGAAAACTTTCTTTATATGTAATTAGAAAAAAATAAAATACTATTAAAAAACAAACAACAAACTGAAGATGTGTGGCAAGGCTATTGGTGCCATTTTTCTGTTAGCATGTGCTCACATCGTGTCTCTGTCACATTCTCACACTATTTCAAATGTTTTCATTATTATCATATCTGTTATGGTGATCTGTGATCAGTGATCTTTGATGTTACTATTGCAATTGTTTTGGGGCACCACAAATGTGCCTATATGAGACAACAAACTTAATCAATATTGTGTGTATTCTGACTGCTCCACTGACCAGCCGTTCCCAGGTCTCTCTCCCTCTCTTCAGACCTCACTATATTAACTACAATATTAAATTAGGCCAATTAATAATCTTACAATGGTGTCTAAGTGTTCAAGTGAAAGGAAGAGTCAATCTAGGGGGCAAACTTCATTGTTGTCATATTTTAAGAAATTACCACAGCCACCCCAACCTGCAGCAATCACCACCTTGAGCAGTCAGCAGACATCAGTATTGAGGCAAGACCCTCCACCAGAAAAAAGCATTATGACTCATTGAAGGCTCAGATGTTGGTTAACATTTTTTTTTTTAGCAATAAAGTATTTTAAATTAAGGTACGTACGTTGGTGTTTTAGACATAATATTATTGCACACTTAATGGACTACAGTATAGTATAAACATAATTTTTATATGCACTGAGAAACCAAAAAATTCATGTGACTTGCTTTATTGCAATGTTCACTTTATTACAGTGGTCTGGAACCAAACCCACAATCTCTTCAATGTATGTTCATTCAAAGTTATGCCAGCAGAGCATAAGCTCTGGCAGGTCCTCCCAGCTAGAAGACTTTGAGTGAAGAAGGACATCTTACCTTATGCCAGCATCTTCTTTTACAATGCTAACATTCCCCAAGTGTAGAGCAGGTCTATAATCTCTGCTTCCAGGGAGGCTGAGGTTGGTAGATTTCTTGAGATCAGGTGTTCTAAGCTGCAGTTTTTGTTGTTAAGTCATATTTCAGTTATGTCTGACTCCTCATGACCCCATTTGGGGTTATCGTGGCAAAGATACTGAAATGGTTTGTTGCTTCCTTCTCCAGTTCATTTTACAGATTAGGAAACTGAGACAAATAAGGTTAAGTGACTTGCCCAGGGTCACATAGCTAGAAAGTGTCTGAGGCTGTATTTGAACTCAGGAAGATGAGTCTTCCTGAATCCAGGCCTGGCGCTCTATCTGCTGTGCCACTTTGCTGCCCTCTGAGCTGCAGTAAAGTTAAACCAATTTGATGTCCTGAACTGTCTGGCATCCAGGTGCCAGATACATGGAGCCCCCAGGAGAGAAGGGAGGTCACCTGGCTGCCTGAGGAGGGATGAACTAGCCCAGGTCTGGAATGGAGCAGGTCAGAACTCGATCAGTACTGAGATCAAGCCGCTGTGCCTCCAACTTGGGTGAGATAGGGAGACCCAATCTCAAAAAATAAAACAAAAGAAATAAAATAGATATAAATGTTCCCCACCCCCTATCTTCCACACATGCAGCAGTGCCCAATCATGAATGCCTTGGTGAAGTTAGCTTAGCCAATATTTTCCAACTTGCAAGTTAGGGGCTGAGGACATATCTTGATGGTGGGGACGTTGCAAAGTAGAGGAAGCCCCCTGAGCTTTTGGGAAGGGAACCCTGTTGTGGAAGGTAGGGCACTGACAAATTGGATCTCGTGACTTTTCTGAGAACTAGCCTTTGGGAGTGGTCCAGGTGCTCTGGGGGCTGTTGGCTTTTTTGAAATTGGCCCCAGGTAGAAGCAAAGAAAAAAGTTAACCACATGAGGCCAACATAAGACAATCTACATCCTGCAGACACCCTGAAGGGGAATGAGGGTGAATAAAGGGAAGTCCACATGGGCTATAGTTAGCCTTATTCTCTGTCCAGAGAGTAGCTGTGTGCTATTAGTGCTGGAATTTGAACTGCACTTTGGATCAGAAGCCCTCTGTTACAGTCTTGCAATGCAATGTAACTTCTCTGAGGGTCAGTTTCCTTAATTGTAAAATGAGGATAAAAGTACTTGCACCCACTTCTGAGGTTACTGTGAGGCCCAAATGAGACAGTGGTATAAAGGGCTTAATAAACTGTGGTGCCATATACAATTATGAACTCTTTTTTGTTAAGAAGCTGGTAGGTGATGGATAGAGTGCTGATCCTGGAGTCCGGAAAACCTGAGCTCAAATAGAGCCTGCAAGACCCTGGGCAAGTTACTTAACATCTGTCTTTCTCGGTTTCCTCCTCTGTGAAGCGGGGATAATAATAGCACCTGCTTCCCAGGGTTGTTGTGAGGATCAAATGGGACACTAGTTATAAAGTACTTTGCAAACCTTAAAGTGCTATATAAATGCTGGTTATCAAAATTAAGCAATGGGAAGTGCTTAATGGAAACATACATTTGGGGGAGAGGGGGTCACAGGATCTGGGTTCAAATCTTGGCTTTTACTTTCTCCTCTGGAAAATAGCAAAATCAGCCTCACAGGATTGTGAAGATAAAGTGAGATCCTGTTTTGTAAAACTTTAAATTGCTTTGTCAAACTTGAAGCCCTATAAGTGGGAGTATGTGAACATGATGTGGCATAAAGGAGGAGTGACCCCTAGCCTTTTTTTTGAGGCAGCTGGGTGGTACAGTGGATAGAGCACTGGGCTTAGTGTTAGGAAGACCTGAGTTCATTTCCTCATCTTTAAAATGGGGATAATAAGAGCACCTGCCTCACAGAGTTGTAAGGATCAAATGAAATAACGTGCAATTAACTTTGCATACCTTAAAAATTATATAAATTCTAGCTATTATTAGGGAATACCTCAAGGTAGTATTTGATTAGAAAGGGAGGAGAACTGGTCATGTAGTGAGACTGAGGGGTAATAACAGATGGGCAGCTTGAGCACTGTCCTGGTACTCATGGAATGTTAAAAGTATCTACAGGAGGGTCTGCAACATATTGGATACATGAACAAGAACTGCTAGGACAAGAAGTCAAGGGAAGTTGACCTGCACCCATGCAGGGTATAATTACATTGATGTATATTGTAATTGTATAAACCTGCCTATACATTGATGTATAATTACGTTGAAATCAGGGATACATTGTAATATTGAAGGTTACTGTTAATCCAGTGTGCATGTGTGTATATATGTACACATGTGCATTTGTGTCTATGTATGTATGTGTGTGTGCACACATACAAGTATGCGAATGTTGGGGGTGAGAAGGATGTGGATGGTAAAAAGATCTGATCACTGATGGCATAATAGGGAGGATAACTTTAATATTGTTATCATTATTATTATTCATCTCATTTTTCATCTTTTTTTGATGCAGTTTAGATAGAAATGATCCAAGGACAAGTTGTCATCCTGCTATTATTCTTTCATATTTAATTGTCTTTGGGCTATTGCACAGGTAGACAAAATAAATGCTTTTTGTATTTGAATAAAAGTATTGGGATACCAGCTTATCATCTTAGATTCACTGAAAGGATCTGTGAAACCCCAGTAGCAAATAAGGGTCTGATGGGGATGATATATATTTCATCCTGTTCCTCCATGGTTTTGATCTCCTCTGATTGGTCTCTATATTTTGAAAGCTTTTCATTCCATGTAGCTTGGAGATTTTGAATATTGGTAAGATGACATCTTTTTTTTAGAAGTTCTTAAATATTTATGGATTAGAGAGGATTAATTAATGGAATAGATTAGGTGCACAGCATATAGAAGCAAACAACTATAGTACCACAGTGTTTGACAAACCCAAGGATCACAGTACTGAGGTAAGGAGTCACTATTTGACAAAAACTATTTGGAGAACTGAAAAGTAATTTGACCAAAATTTGGTATGGAACAGCATCTCACATCATATAACAAGATAAATTCTAAAGGGATATATGACTTAAACATAAAAAGGGACATTATAAGCAAATTAGAGGATTGAGGAAAGAATTACCTTTCAGATCTGTGGATGGGGAAGAGTTGATGACTAAACAAGGAAGGAAGGATCACAGAAGATAAAATAATCAATTTTGGTTACATAGGATTAAAAAGTTTTTACACAAAATATCCAATGTTAAAATTAGAAGGGAAATAGCTAACTGGGGGGAATAATCTTTGTAGTAAGTTTCTCTGATAAAGGTGTCATAAATAAATTAGGAACTGATTTCGATATAGAAGACTAAGAACCATTCCCTAACAGATAAATGGTCAAAAAATATGAACACCCAAGAGATACACAAACAGGTACAAAGGGGAAAAAACCAGAAGGGATTCAATAGAGTTAAACTGTTTATATTTCTACGCAGGAAGATGATACTTGTAACTCTTAAAAATTCTATCACTAACAGTACAGATAGAAGGAATAAACATAGACAGAGGGCATGGGTATAAGGTGTGTTTGAAGCAATGACCAAAAAAAATAAGGGATGAGAAAAAGGAGTAAAATGGGTGCAGAAGGAAGGGAGGGGTATAATGGGGTAGATGATCTCACATGAAGAGATGAGAAAGACCTATTACAGTGGAGGGGAAGATGGAGGGGGACAATGGGCACTACTTGAACCTTACTCTCATCAGTATTGGCTCAAAGAGGGAATAATATGCATATTCAGATAAATATCTAAAACTACCTCACCCAACAGGGAAGTCTAAGGGGAGGAGATTAAATAAAGTGGAGGATAGGGACTAACAGAAGGGAGGGCAAATCAGGGGAGCTGGTAGACTGAAACAAAACATTGGTGAAAGGGTGGAAGGACAGAGAGGACAAACAGGAAGAAAAACAGGATGGAGGGAAATACACAGGTAGTGATCATAATGGTGAATATGAATGGGATGAACTCTCCCATAAAATGGAAGCAGATAGCAGAGTGGATCAAAAACGAGTATCCTACAATATGTTGCTTACAAGAAACACACTTGAAGCAGAGAGACACATGGAGTAAAGGAAAACCTGGAAAGACTTGTACAAAATGATGTAAAGTGAAATGAGTAGCACCAGAAAAACACTGTACACAGTATCAGCAGCATCATATGATAATTAACTGTGAATGACTCAGCTTTTCTCAGCAACACAGTGATCCAAGACAAGTACAAGGGACTCATGAGGGAAAATGCTAGTCACAGCCAGATAATGAACTGATGGACTCTGAACACCGATCAAAGCTAGCACCAACCCTAACCCTAAGTCTAACCCTAAGCCTAACCCTAATCCTAACCCTAAGTGCGCTCTAACTTTTTTTACTTTATTCTTTCTTGTGTTTTTTTTTACTTTTAATCTGTTTCTTCTTCCACAACTGTGATGAATATGGAAATATGTTTTACATGATGGTATATGTATAAACTATATACAGTATATAGTATAAACTGCCTAACCTTTTCAGAGGAGGGGAAGGGAGGGGAGGAGGGCAGGAAAGGAGGGAAGAGGGGGAACGGAGGAGGGGAGGGGAAGGAGGGAGGGGGAAAAATTTGGAACTCAAAATATTGTAAAATGAAAGCTAAAAAATTTCTTGATTTGTAATTGTGGGAAAATAACTATTTAAAGCAAAAAATATATATATATATAAACCGTTTTCAAAGGAAGAAATCCAAGTTATGAACAAATACATGAAAAAATGCTCCAAATCACTAATAATTAGAGAAATGTAAATTAAAGCAGCTCTGAGGTTCTATCTTACACCCACGAGATTGGCAAAGATGACAAAAAAGAAAAATAGTATATGTTGGGAGGAACTGAAGGTAAATAGGCAAATTAGACACTGTTGGTGGAGCTCTGAATGGTTACAACCATTCTAGAAAACAATTTGGAACTATGTCCCAGCAATTACTCAACTATGCATACCCTTACCCTTTGACCCAGTTGT
Source organism: Vombatus ursinus (assembly GCF_900497805.2). Taxonomy (NCBI): domain Eukaryota; kingdom Metazoa; phylum Chordata; class Mammalia; order Diprotodontia; family Vombatidae; genus Vombatus; species Vombatus ursinus. The sequence goes on from NW_020954576.1 coordinate 48,206,582, forward strand.
ACCACTACTTGGCCTACCTATACTCTCAAAGAGATCAAAGAAAGAGAGAAAGGACTGATATATAAAATGATAATTTATAATAGCTCTTCTCATAATGGCACCAAACTAGAAACTGAGAGGGCATGGTCCTATGGAAATAGCTAAACAACACATGGCAGATGTATATAATGGAATATCATTGTGTCATAAGAAAGGAGGGAATGGAAAATTTCAGAGGCAACTGAAAAGACCTCTATGAACTGAGGCAGAATGGTGTGAGCAAAAGTGGGAGAAAAATTTACACAATTACAATAACCATGTAGAGAAAAACAACTCTGACAGACCTTTAGAATTCTGATCAATGCAGTGACAAACCATAGATTCAGAGGACTAAAAACAAAAGAAACTCACTACCCACCTCCTGCCAGAGAAGGGATGAACTTAAAAAGCAGAATGAGACATTAAATTTTTTTTTTTAGGCAATTGGGGTTAAGTGACTTGCCCAGGGTCACACAGCTAGTAAGTGTCAAGTGTTTGATCTGAGGCCAGATATGAACTCAGGTCCTCCTGACTTCAGGGCCAGTGCTCTATCCACTGTGCCATCTAGCTGCCCCCGAGACATCAATTTTTGGACATGGCCAGTATGGGGATTTGTTTTGCTGGACTGTACATATTTATTATGAGGGTTTTATTTTTCATTGTCCAATTGGGGAAGCAATCAGAGGAATAGATAATAAAAGCTCATAAAAGCAAATTATTTAATTTAAACATTGTGGGAATAAATTTTTGTCCTCATATACAGATTCCAATACAATTTTAAATTCCAAAGGACATTTTGAGGTCTGTACTTATGACTTTTTTTCCATTTATTAGTTTCTGAAAAGTGATGAGTTTGTGCTATGTAATTCCAACTCCCAAGGTTATGTCTTACTAGTTATTCCCTAGGTGATAAATTTTTATAGTCTGCTGTGATGTGTCACACAGTTTCTATCATTTCTTTACATAATCTGCATTGATTGATAGGTGTGGACTACGTAAAGATAAGCCACATGTAATTTATAAACACACACATACATATACATGTTGTGTTCCATTTTAGAATGTCATCTCCTTGGGAATAGAGACTTTTGCTTAGTACATTGCCTGGTACATTTAATAAATGCTTGCTGATTGATTTTGTAGCGTATAGTTTTAAGACTGTAAGCCTAAGGGTAACTTAGAGATTATAAACCTGGGGCACTGAGAAGTTGAGTAATTTGTCCAGAGTTTCCCAGCCAGTACGCATCAGAGGCAGGACCTGAATCCACTTTCTCCTGATTCAGAGGATTCTAATCCACTGTGATATGCTATTTCTGTAACTATCATATTCATATTAATGATGATGATACTGACTCCTATTAACTGAGACTTTGCAGTTGGCAACACACTTTCTTCCTATTCCTGTTAGATAGGCATTGGAAGTATTATTTTGCTCTGTTTTACAGATGAGGAAATTGAGGCTTAAGAGGCGTAGCTAGGAAGTATCTGATATGGGATGGAATCCTAGTCCTGGTCCATGCTGGACAGGAACACCTTAGTGATTATGAATTCCTGAGTCCTGATTCATGAGAGAATCTTACCCCTGCTGTCTAGTCCCCAGGAAAAACTGGGTGAAAAGTGGGAGTAGGAGAAGGTTCAGGGCCCCAGCTTCAGTCTGGCTAGACCTTCACTGGGGGAGGGGAATGGGGTACAGCTATTCTAAATTAGAATTTGAGATTTGTTTACCTCTCCTCTCTCCAAAAAAAAAGGTAGGAGGGCTACCTTACGAAAAAGAGACTGGTGCAACCACATTGTTTGGTTTTCACCCTGGAGGAACAGGTTGGGAGTTATGCTCTGAGTTATATATGAGATGAGCATCAGAACTCCCAGTCCCAAGGACTGCACCAGGATGGCGCAGACATCCAGCTTGCCAAGCACAAAAGCAAACATACCAGAGGGTGGGTATGTGTACAGACCTTCCTTGCTCAAACATCCGGGTGAGCTCAGTGGATGCTCATCTTGCCATCCTGCCCTAGGGTAGAGAGGGTAGCCATTGCCAGGTGGGATGAGCACCTGGGGATTGGCAAAGGAGAAGAGTCAGAATTGTAATCCAGCAAGGTCAGGAACAATACCTCTTTGCACATCACCTCTAGCCTCTTCTTCCCCAAAAAAGCCCTGATAGTTGACTGGATACTGGCCCTCATTTCCCTGTCTTCTGCTTGTTTGTTCCATGGCTTCTTGGGCATGGTATCCATTCATCGGTTCTCACAGAACTGCATCTTCTAATCCAATTGATAGGGGCTCTAATAGGTCAGGAGATCACAGGATTTAAGGCTTAAAGGGACCTTAGGATTAACCCCTTATTTTACATGGGAAGAAACTGAGAACCAAGAGTTGAAGTGTTCACTTTGAGGAGGATGGAAGCTCCTTTAAGGTCTGGTCTGTCCAGGGAAAGTTCAGAGATTTGGATCCCTGATCCCATGGAATGCAGAAACTCTACAACAGCTTCCCCATCGTCTTAGAAATACAAAGTCCTTAACCTAGCAGAGTGTAAACTGTCGGAAAGTCGTGTCTTTTTAAAATAAAAAAAATCGTATTCCCAGCACCCAAGGCAATGCTCCTCATAGAATAGGGATGTAACATGCTTTGCTGAGATGATTTGGAATGCTCCCGGCACTTAAGGCTCTCAATGTGGTGCATCCTAACTTTCCAGCTTTATTTCACATGTTCTTTTTCTCCTTCTCTATGGTCCAGAAAAATCATACTGTACTTCCTTCCTAATAAACTTTCCTGCCTATGCCTCTTTGCTCCCTAAACCTAGAATGGCCTCCAAAAAGGCTGTTTCCTTAAGAAATCCTTCCCTGATCACCACCTCCCTTCAGAACTTCAATAAAAATTTGTTTATACCTCCCTTCTCTGTTCATCTGTTTGCATTATCTGTTCATTCCCATTCTTGCCCCCTTTCCAACTCTATTGGAAGAATGGAGAAGAATGCCTTCTTCTCTTTTCTTCTCTTTAAGTATGTATTGGCTGTTCAATAAATATTTGTTGAAGACAAAAAAAAAAGGATGAGTAGGTTGGAAGAAATTTCAGGCTTAGGAATTCATGTAGGAGCAAAAGTGCAGATATGGGAAAGTAACGGTCAAAACAGAGCATAATGAAAATTCAATTTGGGTTAACCCTCTCTGAATCTTAGTTACCTCGTCTTTAAAATGGGGATAATAATTCTTGTACTAGCCACTTCATAGGATTGTTGTAGTGGTTTAGAGAGAAAAACAATGAATCCATCATCAGTAGACCTGGATTTGGAGCACAGTTCTGCTACTAACTTGCTGGATGACCTTGGGCGAGTTCCTTAGCTCTGGGCCTCAGTTTCTTCATCTGTAGAATGAAGAACTTGAATGAGATGACTTGTGAGGTACCTTCCAACTGTAATATTCTGTGTGCTACAGACAAGTATCCAAGGGGAACAGATTGGATTTCCCAGAATGGGTCCAAACAGTGATGTTGCATTGGGACAAATTTCCAGGACTCCATTTTCCTCTGAAATTAATGTGTCTGCCATGCTGTGTTTTTGCATCACAGAGTATTGGAGGAGGATTCTGGGAAGAAGAAAAGCTAGCATGCTGGGTTAGAGGAAGTGATATCCAAAGCTGTAATGGTGGTATTCAGGAGTGAGGAGTCCCGGGATGTTCATGACACCTCATGGAGCAAGGAAAGATGCTGCCAAGAGCAGAGAGAAGAGTCAGAGCACCACGATACCAGCAGATTCAGCCTTCAATTTGAATGTCCATACAGGCTACTCTACTTGCTTTGGTCCTAGAGACAGATAGATTTTTTTTTTCCATTTTGGATAGCCTCAGAGAAGCTATTTTCCCCAAACTATTCTGGTAGAAATTCTGGTAGGGTGATTAGCTTAATCCCGAATGAGTGCTGAGATGTATTTTCCTATTGTTTTTCTTAGCAATCTTGCCCCAATTAAATATTTTACTGTGTTAATTTGATTCCTGTCTGTTTTATTAGTAAGATATGATCTAAATTAATATCACTTCAAGCTGAGATTGATTATAATTATCATCCAAAATATCCCCACTTTTAACCTGTGATCTCAGGGAACCTAGATAGAGTGGGGGAAAAAGTTATGGATTATTCCATTGTGTTGTAAAGCTTTATGTAAATAACTCTGGTTCTAGAGGAAAAGATTTGACAAATAAATTCATTGTAAGGTGTTAGGATTTTAAAATGTTACCCCCTCCCATAGGTACTTGTATTTTAAAAGAGAATGAAAGAGGAGGGTAATGCTTGGTTCAAAGGAATGAATCTCTGATATCCTAGGAGAGTGATTTTTCATGTGTGTGGACTTTCTCCTAGCCTTTCAAATCTTATCGTGTTAGGTGACTGCCTATTCTGCGGAGCTGTAAAGTAGTTCCGGCAAACCTAGTCTAGGGGCAATTCCAAGAACAGAATCTGGGTGTTCTCGCTCCCACATGAAAGGTTTTGACAAATAACCTTGAATAGAGTGAGGATGACAGGCCTGTTAGCAACAATTCAAATCTCCATTGCTATTTCCCTTGGATTCAGAGTTTAAAAGAAATAAGATGGGGGATACCTTGAAGTTTGTCTCCTCTCTCCTTGTTCCCTTTGTGTTAATTTATAATGGGGAGAGGGTTAGGTCAGGGCCAGATCTAGGATGAGGGTAACCAGAAAGCAGGGCAATTTGTAAATTATTCAAATCTTATAGAGACACAAGGAAGTGGCATCATTTTTCTAACAGCTATCTAAAGGCAAATCTTAGAAAAGATGGGAATGTCCTTACTTCTCTCATGAAAAGAAATGAGGTAGACTTCAGTCTCAACCTCTCCTCTTTTCCTCCCTCCCTCCCTCTCTTTTGCAATTCAACACTGGCCCAAGGCAGGGGTTTAAGTTTCCTGTAAGAAGAGAGAGCTGGGGGCAGCTAGGTGGCACAGTGGATAGAGCACTGGCCCTGAAGTCAGGAGGACCTGAGTTCAAATCCGGCCTCAGACCAAACACTTGACACTTACTAGCTGTGTGACCTTGGGCAAGTCACTTAACCCCAATTGCCTCACCAAAAAAAAAAGAGAGAGCTGGACTAGAGGACCTCAAAGCTCTCTTAAGCTCTAACTTTCTGTGCTTCTAAGAGAACTCTGAGTGGTTATGGGTGGGATACAGTAAATGAAGCCTAAAGGACCACATAACCTGAGGGGGCACTGAGCTAGGGGGGTTCTCTTCTTCTCTTGAATTATATCAAAGAATCACAGGATCTTAGATCTAAAACTAAAAGGAACCTTGGAGGTTATCATGTTCAACCCACTCACTTTACAGATGAAGAAACTGAGGCAGAAGTTAAGTGACTTGTCCAGTCTCTAACAGCTAATAAATGTCTGAGGAGGGATTTGGGCTCTTCTTGACTCCAAGTCCAGTGCTCTACCTACTTTCCTACTGTGTTAGAGCCAGAGAGTAAGTACCCTGCCCCCATTCTCCAGGAAATCTTCCTTGATGCCCTGCCTACTCTAATTAGAAATGACCATTTTCTTCCTTATTCCTCACATAGCATTTTGCCTGTTGTTGTTCAGTCATTTTTCAGTCATATCTGACACTTTATGACCCCATTTGGAGTTTTCTTGGTAAAGATACTGGAGTGGTTTGCTATTTCCTTCTTGAGCTCATTTTACAGATGAGGAAACTGAAACAAACAGAGTTAAGTGACTTGCCCAGAGTCACACAGCCAATAAATGTCTGAAGCTAAATATGAACTCAGGAAGGTGAGTCTTCCTGACTCTAGGCCCAACCTTTACGCCCAATGCTGCCACCTCATTGCCCCTAGCATTTTGCCTAGCTCTCTATTATTACCTTTTTTATTTTGCATTATATTTCTTTGCATGGTTGTTCTTATTTAGACTGAAATCTTTCTGAGGGCAGGGACTTTACCTTATCTAACTTTCTGTCTTCCCCTTGCCTAGCATTGCTACTCTGTACATAGGAAGCTCCTAATGAGCATTTATTGAGTAAATGACTTTCCCAAGCCACTTTACTAGCTGGTAATGACAGGAAGGACTGACGTAGCTTAGTCTACTGGGAAGAGCACTAGGTGTGAAATCAGAAGACCTGGGTTGGAGATTTTTTTCTGCCCCTCTCAAGCTCTGTAACTCAGGCTAAAGCACTTTGTCTTTGGACCATCAGTTCCCTAAGGGAGCAGCTAAGTGGTGTTCTGGATGGAATCAGGAAGACTCATCTCTCTGAGTTCAAATCTGGCCTCAGACACTTACTAGGTGTGTGACCTTGGGCAAGTCACTTAACCCTGTTTGTCTCAAATTCCTCGTTTGTAAAATGAGCTGGAGCAGGAAATAGCAAATCACTCCAGTGTCTCTGCCAAGAAAACCCCAAATGGTGTCACAAAGAATTGGACACGACTGAAATGACTGAACAAGAACAAAATAGAGTATTTATAATAATATTTGTACTACCTGCTTCAGAGAATTGTTGGGAGGAAAAGAGCAAAGTGCTATGTGAATGTGAGCTGTGATTACGATGGAACTCAGTTCCCAAGGTGCCAGGAACTCAGAGCAAGAAGTGACCTTAAAGCTTGTCTAGTTCTGCTCATACTCGAAGTAGGAAATGCCTTTAGCACAACCTTTATGAGTGGCTACTCACCCGTTGTTTGAAGACTTTCCCTTCCCCCTCTCCCTCAGATGAGGCATCCACAAGGCAGACCCTTTCAATTCTGGACATGTCTGATTGTCAGACTTTTTCGTTCCATTGAGTCTGAGCCAGCATTTCTGTGTCTACTACTCACTGTTCTTAGTTGTGCCTCCTAAAACCGAGCAGAACAAAGCTGATTCCTCTTCTATGAAACCAGTTCGTTAGGCTCTTCTTTTGCAGGGTAAGCATCCTCAATCTTTTCAGTAGTATAGCATGTTTTCCAGTCCTCTCACCACATTGTTCACCCTAATTCCCAATAGGATTAAACACCCAGTTTAGCAATATTCTTCCCAAAAGGTGGCACTCAGAAATTAACGTGAGTCCAGATGTAATCAAACCAGAGTAAAGTACAGCTTGAGATGGTCATTTCCATTGTCCTAGAAACCATGTAGCCTAAATTCACGCAGCCTGAAATCCCATCAGAATTGGTTCTTTTGACAGCCAATCCAGTGTTTTCAGCTGTATATCCTACCTCTTGGGGAGGGATGCAATACTGAGGGATCCCAGAAGTTGGGGGAGGGGACACTGAAAAGGGAGGTGACTTTTTGTCTTTCCAAATGAATTTTAAGTTAAACAATGATCTTAGAAAAACATGGATAGACTTGAATGAAATAATGAAGAGCAAAATGAACAGAATCAAGAGAATGTTGTATATAGTAACAGCAGTATTGTTTTAAGAACAACTCTGAGTGACTCAGTCATTTTGACTACTATAAATACCCAAATTAATTACAAAGGACCTATGAAGGAAGACACTATCTGCTTCCAGAGAAAGAATGGATAAATAGAAGTATGTATAGAATGATTTTACATATATAGACATATTTGTGTCTAAAGGTAGCCCTCTCTAGGGTGGTGTGGGGGAGGGAAGAAAAAAAAGAAAAAAGTTACATGATAATTTTATTATCTATTTAAAAGAAATAGCAAGTTGTACATAATACGTGAGAAATGCTAACAGTTTGGTTCCCACAGAACTGACAAGAAAACAGGGCAGAAGGAGATTGGTTTATTGGTTTACACAAATATGTAAACAAGATGAGGGGGAGATTGGCTTATTGGTTTATTGGTTTACACAAATACGTAAACAGGATGAGGGGGAGATTGGTTTTCACAGACTCTATAGAAGCAATAGATATTGCATTGCAAACACAGATGTTAAATGGGACGTGCAGGATTGTTGGGACAAGTTGGGGGTTAAAGCCAAGTGATCCTACATAACCACTTGCCCTGCTCCTGTACAGGTGTGTGATTCCAATGAGGGAACACACCCAATTCTCTCGAGAATTGTTAATAAAGGTATCTCTTCTCTCACTCCACAACTGTGATTTCTTTATGACCCAGCTAATTCTTGTTCAGGGAATTCACCAAGCCCAGTCTGGGGCTGAATTCTGAATTGAGTCTGGGGTTTTTATAACATAATAGATTTGCAGTTTTATGTGATCATCTTTTTTTTTTTTTTAAAAGTAAACTATGTTATGGAAATACCTATTTTATTCCATAAATTCAAAATAAAATAATAAGAAATTTTTAAAAGGGAGGTGGAGGGTCACCAAAGACTAGCCAAGGCTGGGCTCTGAAAGCAGCAGCATCCTCCAGCCTCAGCTGCCTGAAGGTAATTGCACAGTCAGGGTACTGTCAGAAGACCTGGGCTGAGTCCCACTTCTGCCTCTTACTAAGTGTACAGCCTTGGACAGGTCACTCAGCCTCTCTGAGGCTATTTCCTTTTCCACGAAAGGTTGGACAAAGTGACTTCTAATATTCTTTTCAACTCCCCCCGCCCCGCCCACCCCCTGAGTTTGAAGGCTCATCCCCACTCCTCTTGAAGATTTTGCCCTTCTCCTTGGGACTGGAGGTGAGGGGTTTCATCAGTCTGGAATTCTCCAGGGCTCCTCACAGAGTCTGGGGAAGGTGGAGAGGAGAAATGCTTGGGGCAGGTGGGGATGGTCACCCTGCTGAACGGGGCATAAATGGGGTAAAAAGTGAGTTAGATTTGGTGGTTGAACTTTTCCCCTGTCGAGCCTGTGCTTCTGGTCTGACAGCTTTGAAAGAAAGGTAAAGCCTCCTGAGGTGTGGGGGGAGAAGACCCTTCTGAGTCACCTTCAGCCTGGCTCTACTCCAGCTCCTCCAAGAGACCACTGGTTGAGGTGCTCAGAGCCAAGCCTCTGAAGGTGGGGCCCAGCACAGTCTCCCACAGCTGGGCAATAAGGCAGCGTCCAGACATTTCAGGAGTTCAGCTGCTTCTGCCGTTGTCAAGAAGGGTAAACAGACAAATTTCCCCATAGATCCCCACTCCAGAATCACAGAAGCTCAGAGTTGGAAGGGATTTTAGAGACCGTCTGGTCCAACCTGTCCTAGAGCAGGAAGCAATTTATATGTTAGTTATCTGGCCTCTATCTGAAACTCTCCAGTGAGGGAGAAATCTTCATCTCCTGAGGAAGCTCATTCCAGTTTAGGTCAGCTCTAATTGTTAAGGAGTTTTTCCTGACATCAGACTAATATCTGCTTTTTGGCAACTTTACCCATTAGGCCTCCTTCTACCCTCTTGGGCCAAGTGGAATGTCTTTTCCACAGATTAGCCTTTCAATTACTTGAAAACAGCTGTCAGGTCCCTGTGAATCTTCTTCTTTTGCATCAATCAGTTAACAAACATTTATTAAGCACTTAGAATGTGCCAGGCACTGTGAATACAAATAAAAGCAGAAAGACAATACTTGTCCTCAGGGAGCTTACATTCTAATGGGGAAGATGTTGTTTGTCTTGGAAGAGGGTCATGACATCACAGAGGTGATGCCATGACTTGCAAGTGAATTGGATTTAAGTGAGGGAGGGTTGTGCAAAGTCGCCAGCCTCGCCAGAACCAGGAGAACACTGTACACAATAACAGCAACACTGTGCCATGATCAATTATGAATGACTTAGCTCTTCTCAGCAATACAATGATTCAAGACAATTCCAAAGGACTCATGATGAAAAATGCTATCCACATCCAAAGAACTGATGGAATCTGAATGCAGATTGAAGCATACTATTTTCACTTTTTTTTTCATGGTTTTCATGACTAATATACAAATAAGTTTTTAAAAATTAAAATGACATTTAAAAATATTTAATAAGTATTTCTTTTCTTTCCCTCTACTGAGAAAGAAAAGACAAAGGAAACTCTTGTAACAATTAAGCATAGTCAAGCAAAACAAATTCCCACACTGACCATGTCCAAAAAAAATCTCTGTTGAATTCTGTCCCCTGAGTACATCACTTCTCTGTCAAAAGATGGATAGCATGCTTCATTGTTGGTCTTCTGCACTCATGGTCAGTCATTGCATTGAAGTCTTTCAAAATCATTTATCTTTACCGTGTTGTTATAATTGCATAAATTGTTCTCCTGCCTTTACTCACTTCAATCTTCATCAGTTCCTTTGAACTGGACTCCATCGTGCCCCCAGGAAATCACATTAGCTGGAAACTCATCATGCTGCAAGATTCAGCAGCCTTGGTGATCACACTGTATCAGTCCTCTCAGTATCCTCTCCCTCTCTGATTGGAGAGCTGGAGGGCAGAGCTAAGAACTTCTCCTACAGCCTCCCAAAGCTCCCAGGTCAGCCCTCTCTTCCTTCACCTTCTGCACTCCTTTGGCCTGGCCTCCATCATGCTCCCAAGGTGAGTACCTCCCTCTTTCCTCCCAACCTTACTCTGCAGCTTCTTCTTGGGTGTTGTCTTCCCTCATTAGATCATTAAGCTTCCTGAGGACAAGAACTAATTTTGTTCTTTCTTTTTTATTTGTAGCTTCAGCACTTAACACAGTGCCTGACATACAGTAGGTGCTTAATACATACGTATTGACAGATCATTCCTTTCATCATTTCTTAGGACACAATACCATTCCAGTTACTTCTATAGACCATAATTTGTTCAGCTGTTCCCCTAACTGGACACCCTATTAATTTCCAGTTCATTGTCAATACAGAAAGAGCTGCTATAAATATTTTTGTGCATCTGAGTCCTTTTCCTCTTCTTTGATCTCTTTCGGGTATACATTGTTTAGTGATTTGGGGGGCATAGTTCCAATTGCTTCCTAGAATGACTCATGGCTCCACCCACAAGGCATCCATGTATCTATTTTCCCAGGCCCCCTTCTCTTGTCATACTGCAATCCTTCTTAAAATGTGGTGCCCAGAACTGAACAAGGTACTCCAGCTGCGTTCTGAGGGAGGATGCAGTAGGACCATCCTCTCTGTCATTCTGCATATGACTTCTTGCTGCAGCCTAAGCTTTCATAGGTCTTTTGACTACCATGTCACAGTGCCGATGCATATCAAGGACATGCCCTCTGCTTTCTGAGAAAAACCCCTCCTTTTCAACTGTGATGAAAATGGGAGGGGGAGGCTTGCCACTGAGAACTGAGAATACACCCAGTGATGACTGGAGGGGGCTGATGGCTCTGGGTAGAGGAACCTTACGCATCCTTGTTCCTCAGTCCCACCATCAGCTCTGGGCAGTGGGCCAGGACCCAGTCTGCATTGTTGTCCCCAGACTGCTTCCCTCCATTGGGACAGCTAATAAACAAAGGCAAAATAAGAGGTTATTTCCTAGGAAGAACCCCCCCCCTTCCTTGTCTCCCCCTGTTCCTCCCACTCATCTTGAAGCCTAGAGCCTGAAGGGGCAACCTCCACTCTCTGGCTGCCTTTCTGTATGTCCCTGGGAGCGTACGTGAACCTTTCTCACAATAATAACAGCTCCTATTTACATAAAGTTTTATAGTTTACAAAATGTTTTCCTTACAGAAACCCTGTGGGGTAGGTTGTGCAACTATTACCATTACCATTTTATAGAGCAGGAAACTGAGGCCCAGAGAGGTAAAATTATTTGCTCAAAGTCAGACAGAAAATAGAGTCAGGATTTGAACCCAGCTCTTGGGGCTCCCAGTTCTTTCAGCAACATAGAACTTCATTGGGCTTTAGTTCTTCCTTTGTGTGGTGGGAAGGCTCTGGGTTCTGGGTCCTGAGTTTGACACTTTAATCCTGGCTACGGCCCCAATTAGCTGTGTGACACTGAGAAAACCCCTTTACTCCTGAGCCTCAGTTTCCTCATATGTACTAACAATGAGTGCCTCTCCAGAAGAAAATGTGCCATTGCACCTTTTGAAGTTTCATTTTCATTATGAACATTTTCTCTACCACTTTCTTAAATCCGGACAATCAACAAAGCCCTGATTTGTGGCGTTTGTCAGATTTCCTAGGTAGAAATGCTCACACCGAAAATTTAGCAATAGATAATGCTGGTTTGAGCTGGCTCCTGCACACCCTTAAAAGCAGCTGATGTTTATGTAATACTTTAAGATTTACAAGTCACTTTATGTCCTTTATCTCATTTGATCTGAAAAAAAAATGGGGATAATACCAGCACTACCAACCCTACCAAAAAACCACAGAACAGGATTGTTTGAGGAAGTTACTTTTGTAAACCTTAGAGTTTAGCTACTTAAATGTGAATGACTTCCAGAACCACTTCTGGCAAGGGGATTCTGGGGCTTTGCCACAGGGCACTAATATATTAGGAGAAGGAAGTAAAGTTCGTCTCCTCCCCAGGAGGAACCATCCCTGCAATTATTACTGTCCCCTGCACCCTACCTAGCATGGAGATTGCACAATTCTTAGCACTATGACCCCTACCTCCAAACTCCTTCTTTAGGTCATAGCAGAAAAGGGGAGTGGGGAACAGAAATAGCATCAAACTCAAAGAGCCTAGGCTGAAAGCAGAGAGACCCTTTCCTGTTTCAGGAAGATGATTCCTGGAGGAGCTGTTTTCCTAGGATACTCTAGTGGAAAGTGAAGGTGGGCTTATACGCATGCAAGAATAGTTGTTAGGATGGGTTTTTCAAGCATCTTGCTCTGCAATTGTGTCCTGATAAAATATTTTTACCACACCTCCATTTGTGATTCCTGTACCATCTTTTAGTAAGGTATAAGGTGAATTAATATGACATTAAGTTCCTGGGGAACTGGTGAGGGGCTCCAGCCATCTGAGTATAATTAAAATTATCACCCAAAATACTTCCACTTTGTAAAAAAAAAGTTTAATAGTATATTTTTCAATTACATGTAAAGAAAATTTTCAACATTCACTTTTATAAGATTTTGAGTTCTGAACTTTTTTCTCTCTCCCTCCTCTCCCCCTCCCCAAGATAGCAAGCAATCTGCTATAGAATACCTCCACTTGTACTCCATGTGAGCCCAGAGTTGAGTGTAGAACAAGTTGCATATGATTCCATTTTACTGTATAGATTTACAGAAATATGATGTGTTATCTGTCCTGATCTAGAGAAAAGGATCTGAGTAATTCACTGCAAGGTGTATATTACCCTCACTAGGGGGTATTTGTACATTTATTGAAGACAGAGGTGAGGGGTGAAGGGAAGATCATCAGAAGGGACAAGTAAATCTCTAGTACAGTTGCCCTCTTCTTGTAGTCAGGCTCATTTTTATTCTCCCTCTTTTTTAAGGATGGGGGTGTTTAGTCCCCATGCTGTTTTCCCATTAAAGTCTTTCTCTGATGCCTCTTCATGGGGTGGAGTATACCACAGAATCTCCAAGCTGGAAAAACCCTCAAAGGTCATCTAAGTCCAACCCCAGCCTAAGGGAGCAAGAATCCCCACTATAACAGAGTAGATAAGTCATCAACCTTCCTCAAAAACCTCCAATGAGGGGAACCCACCACATCTTTTTTAATTTATTTTTTTATTTTTTGGTGAGGCAGTCGGGGTTAAGTGACTCTCCCAGGGTCACACAGCCAGTAAATGTCAAGTGTCTGAGGCCAGATTTGAACTCAGGTCCTCCTGACTCCAAGGCTGGAGCTCTATCCACTTCGCTACCTAGCTGCCCCCAGAACCCACCATATCTTAAGTCAGCCTTTTCTGCTTTGGGGATTATTATGAAGTTTTTCTTACTACAAGCCCAAGTCTGCCTATGTACAGCGTCCACCTATTGCTCCTAGTTGCCCTTGGGGCCAAGAAAAAATATTTCTCTCTCTTTCAAATGACAGGCCTTCAAGTATTGATTATTATTGACAATAATAATAATAGCTAGCATTTATATCATGGGACAGCTAGGTGGTGTAGAGGGCTGGTCCTGGAGTTAGGAAGACCTGAATTCAAATCTAGCCTCAAATGCTTAATAGTTGTGCTACTCTGGGCAAGTCACTTAACGCTGTTTGCCTCAGTTTCCTCAACCGTAAAATGAGCTGGACAAGGAAATGGCAAACCCCTCCAGTAACTTTTTCAAGAAAATTCCAAATGGAATCATGAAGAGTTGGACACGACTGAAATGACTGAACAACAAGCATTTATATCATAGTTTGCAAACAGCATCTCATTTTTATTCTCACAACAACCATAAGAGGTAAGTGCTATTGTTTTCTCCGTGTATCTCCAGGGAACTGAGACGCAGAGAGAGGCCAGGTGACTTGCCCAGGATCACAAGCTAGTAAGCGTCTATTGTTTTGGTTGTTGTTTGTCCTTCTTTCTCAAAGAGGACCGTAACATCGGGAAGGAGATGTCCTGACTTGCAAGTGAATTGGATTTAAGTGAGGGAGGGCTGTGCAAAGTCCCAGTGGAGATGGCCTCAGATACAGTGGGAGACGTCTGGCCTTTCTGAGCTAAGGTCTTTCCCACATCTCAGTTTGTCGGGGGCAACACTCATTCAGTGATTAATGCTAGGTAAAAATGAGGCAAAGAATGGCCTCTTTTACGTGGCAAAAAAAATCAGTGGGGGCGGAGGGGGGAAGGGAAGATCTTCAGGGTTTCTAGACAAAACAGAAACAACTGCTACTTAGACTCAGCCATCAGAATCCAAACAATTTTGAGGTCCAAATTCTCTCCCTCTTTCCACCCCACCCCCACTCCCCATTGAGGCCGGCAGCAATATTCTTCTTAATAATTGGCTAATTTCACATTTAGGTAAAACTTTAAGGTTTGCAAAGAGTTGATATATTATCTCATTTGATCCTCACAACAACCCTGGGAGGTAGGTGCTCAGCCAGGTAGTGTCTCAGCCAGCATTTGAACTCAGGTCTTCCTGGCCCCAAGTCCAGTATTCTATACTATGCCACATAGCTGAACCAGAAGCCAATATTCAAGATGTGGTCTGACCAGAGCAGAGTAAGCAGAACTTTTTCAATTTCTTTTTCTAGGATAGGGCTATTTAAGTATTCTATTTCCCCTTCTGTTATCTGGGCAATTTATATTTTTGTAAATATTATATTTTTATAAATATCCATTTCATTTAGATTATTTACTTAGATTATTACTGGCATATAATTTGGCAAAATAACCCTTAATAATTGCTTTAATTTCATCTTCACTGGTGGTATATTCATTCTTTTCATTTTTGATACGAGTATTTAGTTTTCTTCTTTCTTTTTTAAAATCTAATTAACCAATGGTTTATCTATTTTATTGTTTTCCCTCCCATAAAACCAGCCCCTACTTTTATGTCTTAGTTTAATGGTTTTCTTGGTTTCAATTTTATTAATCTCTCCTTTGGTTTTCAGGATTTCCAAGTTGGTATTTAATTGGGGATTTTTAATTAGTTCTTTTTCCTAGTTTTTTTTTTTTATATTGCATGCCCAATTCATTAATCTGCTCTTTCTCTCTTTTATTGATGTATGCATTAAGAGATGTAGATTTTCCCCTAAGTACTGCTATGGCTGCATTCCATGGAGTTTGGAATTTGTCCCATTGTTGTCATAGTCTTTAATGAAATAATTGGCTGTTACTATGATGTGTTCTTTGACCTACTCATTCTTTAAGATTAGATTATTTAGTTTACAATTAACTTTTAATATATGCTTCCATGGCCCTTTATTAAATGTAATTTTTATTGCATTATGGTCTGAAAAAGATACATCTAACATTTCTGCTTTTTTGCATTTGGTTGTGTGGCTTTTATGCCCGAATACATGGTCAAGGCATACTCCTTTCTATTCCCTTTTGGTTTTCTGAACACAGAATATTTTTTGTTGTTGTAGAAACTTTCAATGCAAGCTAAGATCAGATTTAGTTTTTTGGCTGCAATATTCCAGTCCAGCATTGACTCACTGAGCTTGCTGGAGTTACTCTGTTCTCCCCTCCTCCTACCTGCACACACTCAACTACTGCTTTAAATATATCTAGCTCCAAGGAAAATGACAAATAAGCCAGAGTCTGAGATGAATACTGCTGGGGCACTGTATGCAGAGCACTGCATGAAAGAGACACTCTGAGGGCACACACCAAAAACCCAGAAGTCCTACTCTCCGCACCAGAGGCAGGATTTGAACCCAGGTCCTCTGACTCCAGAGCCAGTGCTCTTTACACTGTCCTACACTGCTGTTGTTTGGCTGGACAGGACTAACTCTTGGGTCCTCCTCAATTTCAGTTCTTCTTTGACTGTGGTGTTTCATCATTCATAGTCATACAATGTTATTGGAGGAATATTGTTAAAAAGATGAGTGTTTGTTTCATGGAGAAGCTGGGAACACAGGACTATAGAATTAGAGCTTGGAGGGATCTTAGAAGGCGTTTAGTTTAACTGCTTCATTTTACAGATGAGGAAACTGAGGCCAGTGAAGTTAAGTGACTTGTCCAAAGTCACAAAGATAATAAATGACAGAGGCAGGATTTGAACCCAGGTTTCCTGATTCCTTTGAGAAATTATGGAGCTCCTTTAGAAGGCTCTGTCATGTTCTAGGGTTTGAATGAAACAACAGCATCTGGAGAACCTCACCATCTATAAAGAATCTGTGATTAACTTTGACTGTGTGTTAGACCTTCACAACAATGGCGAACACCTTTAGCGAGAATCCGTCTCCTTGTTTGAGGTTATTTCTGCCATATCTTTCAGGACATTTTGAATCCAGTTCCTGTATGTCTGTGCCACCACATCATTTGAATTACCTTCCAATAAATGTTTATTAAGCATCTACTGTGAGCCAGAAACAGAGCCTTATTTGCATTTACTAGGAAGCTAGCAGGATGTGCAGCAGGAAGGGTTGATGCTAGATATATATATATAAAAAAAAGATCCCAACAGTGAGGTGAACCATGGAAAGAAAGGATGCCATTCCATATTTCTAAGGGGCTTCAAGGTTTACAATGGCTTTTGTCAGGTCAGTAGCACAAGGAGTCAGAAGACCTGGGTTCAAATGCTGCCTCTGATGCTTACTGTCTATGTGACCTTAGACAAGTCATTTAATATCTTGGAACCTCAGTTTCCTCATCTGTATGTTTTTGGAGATTGGCTTAGTTTTCCAGCTCTACATCTCCATTCTTAGGATTATTATCCTCATTGTAGTAAGGAGGAAACAAGCTCAGAGAGATAAAGTTCTTCTGTAAAAATGAGGGGATCAGACTAGATGATTTCTAATATTTCTTCCAGATCTAATATCCTAAGGCCTTATGATCCTTTTCAATAAACCAAGGGAAGTGCTCCCCCTCAAATTCCCTTGTTATGTATGTGTGTCTAAGTGTGTACATGTAATTAGGTATCTGTACATATTAGAAAGGCAGTCCAGCATAAGGGATGGAGACCTAGCTACCGAATGGGTACAAAGTCCTGCTTCTGACACAGAATAGCTGTGTTACCCTGGGCAAGTTATTTAACTTGTTCTTTTTGTTGTTGTTTTTCAGTCTCTTTGTGACCCTGTGGGCCATACCATCCGTGGGGTTTTCTTGGCAAACATAATGGAGTTCCTGGAGCGGTTTGACGTTGTCTTCTCCAGTGGATTAAGGCAAACAGAAGTTAAGTGACTTGCCCAGGGTCACACAGCTAGGAAGTGTATGGGGCTGCATTTGAACTCAGGTCTTCCTGACTCAGCACTCTATCCACTGAGCCATCTACCTGCCCCAGTGCTCTAGGCGACTCTTTAAGACTGCAAGTTACCGAGAAGGTACCAACTTGCACTGGTAGGAGTTCCTCCCCTGGGAGTTCCCTTTACCAATGAAATCACAGGTTGAGTCCTTAACCCCATTCCTACACAACTGTTGTCTCCCTCAGATAGACTGTAAGCTCCTTAAGGGGAGATACTATTTCTCTTTTGTCTTTGTATCGGACACACAGTAGGTGCTTAATAAATGCTTGTGGACTGATTGGAGTGGATGACCGAGAGATGTTGTGAAACTTTCCTCCAGTGACATCTTGAAGAATAGATTAGACAGCATTGGAATCAGAGTCCAAAAGTATGGATGTGAATCCCAGCACTGTCACCTGCTGGCTATGTGTCCCTAGGAAAGAGACTTCACTTTTCAGGTTCCTCCTCTGTAAAATGACAAGCTGGTCAAAAGGGCTTTCTTAGCTCTATTCTTCATAAATTGATATAGCAGAAGCCTAATATCTTTACCTTATTCTGCAAATGAAGGAAGGGACCCCAGGAGGCATGACCTCTTAGCTGGATGTAACCAGCCTATAGAGAGAGGGAGGGTCTGGCTTGCGCCCTTCCATCTCCGCACAGCCAGCCTTCCTCATCCTTGGAAAGGACTTCGGGGGAAAAGAAGAGCATCAGAGCCAGAAGCAGGGGGCTGGGAGAGCGACGTAACCAAGTGCAAGGAACGCTGTGGTTGGTGGGAGCAGAGGAGGAAAAGTAGCAGGTTGTGGAAGCAGAGCCTGGCACTCCATCCACCCGTGGCATCTTTGCCCAAGTGAGGAGAGAAACGTAGCCACCCTGGTAGTGAGGAGGTGTCATTCCTGCTGGGTTGCCAGCTGCCTTGGCTGGTGGGGTCAGGAATAGCTGGAAACCCATCTGGTTTTTACTGGAAGGGGAAGAAAGGCAGGAGAACAGACAGTCCTAGGTCCTGGGTCCTAACCAGGATGGGAGGTGTGAGAGTGTGTGTGTGTGTGTGTGTGTGTGTGTGTGTGTGTGTGTGTGTGAGCTTATTCCTGCCCTAACTGCTACCTTCTCACAGAACAGCGCCCCCTCCCACACTTTGTATGTTCAACCTCCTGCCAAGTCTGCTATAATTCCTCTTAACTCCTCACCCACCAAGTTATGAGTAACTACTCCCTTCTCGAATCTCTCTTATCATTGATTGGACATCTGTATTTATTGTATGATTCTTCATGACCCCATTTGGGGTTTTCTTGACAAAGGTACTGGAGCGGTTTGCCATTTTCTTGTCCGGCTCATTTTACAGATGAGGAAACTGAGGCAAACAGGATGAAGTGACTTGCCCAGGATCACCCAACTAGTAAGTGTCTGAGGCCAGATTTGAACTCAGGAAGATAAGTCTTCATGGCCCCAGGCCCTGTGTTCTATCCATTGTGCCACCCAGCTACCCTTCCACTAATCACATTATAATTTGTATTAGAATTCCTTGTGTATTTGTCTCATCTCCACAAATCCCATTAGATTGGAAACCCTATGAGGTCAAAGATAATCTTGTTTCATCTTTGAATGAAATAGTGCCTGATTGCCCAATACTTGATAGTAGGTACTTGATAACCAGAGATTCACAGAATCTCAGGGACAGCATCAACCTCAGAGATCATCTGGTCCAGGGGTAAATGTTTTATAACCAGCTCTTTGAGGGAAAACGCACCTATAACTCACTTCTAAGTTGAATCTACATTTTCTCCATCACTTTTTAAAGTCTAGACAAATGACAAAACAATAAATTGAGCCGATTTGTATTGTTTGCTGATTTCTGAGGTGTAAATGCTCACATTGAAAATGTAACAATTGGCTTTTGCCAACCACTTTGAGTTGACTCCAGCACAACACTGATGTTCCATTCCATACCTGACCAAGAATCCCCTCCACATCATTATCAATAAGTAGCTATTTGGTCTCTTGCTTGAAGACCTCTAGTCAGGGGAACCCACTACCACCAAGACAGCCTGTTCAACTTTTGATTGGCTTTAATTGTTATTAAGGTTGTGGGTCCATCTGTCTGTCTATCTATCCATCCATTCATCTATTTGTCTATCTATATCTATCCATTCTTTTGTTTATTTGTCTATCTATCCATTCATTCATTTGACTGTATCTATCCATTCATTAATTTATCTCTTTCTATTTATCCATTCATTCTTCCATTTATTTGTCTATCTGTCTGTTTATTTGCTTTTGATTCAATGAGCCTAAATCTGATTTTCTGTCACTTCCCCTCCTGGTCAGCTAGTTTTTCCCTCTGGGACCAAGCATAATCAGGCTAATCCATCTTTTGTAAGATAGCCCTTCAGATACTTGAAGATGGCTCATCAAAGTCTTCTCTTCTTCAAACAGTCAGTCAACAAACATTTATTAAGCACTTCCTATTTGTCAGGGACCCGTGCTGAGTGTTCAAGACACAAATAAGGGCCTGAAGGAAATCATGTGTTAATGGAGGAGACATCACACACAAAAAAAGTATGAGTAAAAAGTAATAGAAGTGACTAGCAGTGGGGGAGGATGAGGAAAGCACTCCTAAAAAGTTGGGATTGAACCTGAGTCTGCAAGGAAGCTAGGAAGCGATGAGGGAGAGCACTCCAGATATGGGGGAAACAGACAGTGAAAAGGTGGGGAGTTGAAGTTTTATGTGTGAGGAACAGCATGAAGGCCAGTGTTGCTGAATCACTAAGTATGTTCTGTTGTCCTGTTGTAGACAATTCTTCTTCATCTCATCGGGTTTGAGGATAGAATAATGGTGGAAAGTACTTTGCAAATGTTAAAGCACCATATAAAATGCTAGTTATCACCATCATATCATCATCACCACCACCACCACTACTAGTTTTTCTATTACTATTAATACCATCACTACCACTACTGCTACTACCACTACTATCACCATTAGTTCTTCTACTACTACGTCTACTCCCATCACCACCACCACTACTACTACTCCCATCTGTGCATTTACTCACAGTGTCCTCCATTTATGGAATGGATCACACTCCTTCCCAACTTCCCATTCTCCAGCCCCCTTAAAAAAAGGAACAGTCTCTCCCTTTCTTTGAGATTCAACTGAGATGCTACTTTCTTAAAGTTTCCTTGTTTCCCCTCCCCTATGTGAAAGTGATTTCTTTCTCTTCTCAAGTATCTTCTAGTACTTTGCTTGGATCTCTCCTTGTCTCTTAATTCAATGCACTTATCTCTTAATTTTTTCAAATCAACAAGCATTTATTAAGCACCTACTATATTCAAGGCACTGGTGATATGAAAGGGAAAAAAAGTCTTCATCCTCAAGGAGCTTGTATCTCACCCCTCTTCCATTGCTGTTGAGGGCACCATGATCCTCTTAGTCACTGAGATTGTAACCCAAATCAAAGTCACCTGTGACTATACCCTTTCACTGCCAAGTCCTGTTGATTTCTACTTTCACATTTCTCAACTATGTTCCCTTCACCCTACTTACATGGCTCACTCTAGGTTGGATCTTCACTACCGCTCCTCTGGACTATTTCATCCTTGCAGAAAAGACTGTCTTCTCCAGCAGATTGCCTCCTTTATTATCCTCACTCTCCCACTTATCTTCAGTCTTCCTTGTCTACTGGCTGCTTCCCTGATGCCTACAAATAGTCCCATGTCTCCCTCATCCTCAAAAACCCCTCACTCGATCCACTCATCCATCCTTGCTATCATCCTCCGTCTCTTCTCTTCTGTGTCTAAACTCCTTGTGAAGGGTGTCCACAATCTATTCACTTCCTTTCCTCTCACTCTTCAACTCTCTGCAGTCTGGCTTCCAACCTCATCACTCAAGTGAAACTGCTGTCTCTAGGTACCAATGACTTCTTAACTGCCAAATCTAATGGCCTTTTCCCGATTCCCATCCTTCTTGACCTCTCTGCAGCCTTTGACACTGTTGAGTATCTAGTCTTCTCTTTGATAGTATCTTCTTTCTAGGCTTTCTTAAGCTCTTCATTAGACTGTGAGCTATTTGAGGACAGATACTCCCCCCCCTTTGTATCCCCAGAATGCTTGGGACACAGTAGGTGCTTAATAAGTGCTTATTGACTTAATAGTTGAATGATTTGACTCTGGGATCTTTGGTTGGTCCTGTGTTGTTTAATATTTTTATCAATAACTTAGATAAGGGCATAGATGGCAGTCCTTTCAGATTTCCAATTGACACAAAACTGGAAAAGATAGCCAATACTCAATAACAGGATCACAATTCAAAATGATATGACATGGGGGCAGCTAGGTGGTGCAGTGGATAGAGCTCCAGCCTTGTAGTCAGGAGGACCTGAGTTCAAATCTGGCCTCAGACACTTGACATTTACTAGCTGTGTGACCCTGGGCAAGTCACTTAACCCCATTGCCTAGCCAAAAAAAGCAAAAAAAAGACAATGACATTAGGTTAAATCTAACAAACAGAGATTTTAAAACCTTGCATTTAAGTTAAAAAGTTTCTCAAATACTATATTGTAGAGGCATGGCTAGACATCACAATTCAGCTGAAAAAGATTTTTTTTTAAATGGATTGCAAACTCAGTGTGACTCAGTGGTATGTAATGGCAGTGAAGAAAGCTATGAAGTGAAGAAAGAATGCAGTGTTGGTCTGCATTGAGATGTAGTTTCCAGGACTAGGGAGACAATAGTATAGACTATTGAGGACAGATACTCCCCCCCATTTTCTTTGTATCCCCAGAATGCTTGGGACATAGGAGGTGCTTAATAAGTGCTTATTGACTTAATGGTTGATTTATGGTATATACTATTCCTCAAACCCCATTTATACCATTTGGTATAAAGTAGGTTATGAACACTTCCTTGTTCATAACCATATCTATATTGTGTTCAGTTCTGGTTTTCATGTTATAGGAAAGAGTCCAGAGTCTTGGAGTGTATACAGAGGAGAGCAATGAAGACTGGGAAGGGCCTCAAGTTCACACCACTTGAAGATCACAGGAAAGCATTTGCCATTTTCCTTTTTTAACAACAGCCAATCTACTAGGTGTGAAGTGGTACCTCAGAATTGTTTTAATTTGCATTTCTGTAATTAGTGATTTTGAGCATTTATTTTCCATGTGAACATCAATAGCTGATTTCTTCCTCTGAAAACCATTTATCAATTGGGGAATGGCTCTTATTCTTATAAATTTGACTCAGTTATATATATATAGATATATCTATATATATATCTATATATCTAGATATATATCTGTATACATATATATATCTTAGAAATGAGACCTTTATCAGAGAAACTTGCTGCAAAGATTTTCCACCCAATTTCCTGCTTCTCTTTTAATTTAGCTGCATTGATTTTGTTTACGCAATTATTTTTTAAATTTTATGTAATCAAAATTGTCCCTTTTATCTTCCGTGAACCTCTCTATCTCTTGTTTCATTATAATTCTTTTGATTGGGGACATTTCTAATTGAGAAGAACCAGGAAGAACTTCATAACTATTTCCAAATATTTGAATAAGCCAAAAAACCTGGGAGATTAATATTGTTCTGCTTAGCCCCAGAGGGAATAATTAGTAACAATGGGTGGAAACCACAAAGAGGCAAATTTAGATTTTTTGCAAAGGGGAAAAAAAAATCCAAACCTACTTGTGAATAATTATAGAATCATCCAAAGATGGAATGGGCTGCCTCAGGAAGTGGGGTATTTCCCCTTCACTAAAGGTCAAGCCAAAGCTGGAAGACCCCTTGCAGAGGGGATATTTGGTCAGGTAAGGGTTGGACTGGATGGCCTCTGAGCGTCTGTGACTATGAAATACCTTCTCTGCTTCCAGGCTCTTCCTTCTTCTATCTATACAACATACATCTGCCACAATGACTTTCCTCCTTGGCTTAAAAACATTCAGTGGCTGTCACCCTTTATATAAGCTACAATGTTTTTTGCTTGGCTTATGAGGCTCCATAATCTGCCTTTAACTTCCCTTTCTAGCTTCGTTTCACATCACCCCCACTTCCTTCTCAGGTGATGTTCCAGCCAAACTTGACTCATTTCCCAAATTCAACATTCCATTTACCACCTCTGGGCTTTTGCTTAATCACACTTCCTCCCTCCTCCCCCAACTCCTCCTCTCAGAATTCTCATCTACCAATGAGAGAGCATTAGGGCAGTGTTAAGAGCACTGGGTTTGGAGCCAGGGACTTTCAGTTCAAATTCCAGTTCTGTTATTTAATATCTTCATGACCTCAGGCAAGTTACTCTTTAGGTCAAAATTTCCCAATCTATAAGATGAAGGGGTTGGGCTACTCTAAGGTGCCTTCCAGCTCTGATCCTTCAAAGTTCAGTGGGAGTGTCACATCTCTTCAGTTATTCATGCTCTCTCATCTCACATTCCCCTGTATTTATCTATGTTCTTTTTTCCTGAGTAGAATGTATGCTCCTTGAAGGCAGGGACTGTTTAATTTTTGTTTTTCTATCCCCAATACCTAGTAGACAGCCCTGTACATAGTAGAAACTTAATAAACATTTGTTCATAGACTATATGGAAACAGAGAAGTGAATACCAGATAGTTGGGGGAAAGAGAGGCATCATGGTATAATGTAAGGAGCATTGGGTTCTGGTGTCTTGAGGACCCAGGTTCAAATCCCAGGTCTGACACTTATGACCTGTATGACCTTGGATAAGTCATTTAACCTCTCCTGCGTCCCATTTTCCTCAGCTGTAAAACGAAGCAGTTGGCTTAAATGACCTCTTAGGTCTTCTATGACCCATCCCCCCTAATATCATAAGCTATTTGTGCTGTCTCCCCTCCCCTATTAGACTGTAAGTTCACTGTAGGTCCAGGGCTTATCCTAACCCAATCCTTTCTCATCATTGCTACTGAATTAATGGTCTTCATACAATGAACAGTGACCAGAACCTGCTGCTTCTTGCTTTCCAGTTTCCCAAGCCATTATACCCACTTCAGACTTGATGATTTATTTCTGGCCCTTTGCTTGGTTGTATTCACAATACAAGGTCAAGCTGTCAGGGAACCCTCTTTGTAGAAGAGGCCTTGGGATATACAAAAATCAAACTCTTTCTTCATTAAAATAAAAAAGATAACAATGCCTGCATAGACCCTGACACCCACCCGTGCTCTTCGCACACTCACATACCTTTCCCCTTTCTTTGGAATCAACCTGCTAAAAAAAAAAATCACCTTGTCTTCAAGGGATCATTGGCTTCTTTTTGTACAATATGTGTTAAATAGATTATCTGTCTTTGCACTGAATCACAGGACAGGAGACAGGACGTTCACAGTACGGTTCAGGGAAGGAGGGGGGAAGGGGTAGTTCCCAGGTCCTCTGTCTGGGGAGAAGCAAAGCAGGAGAAACATGGCTCAAAGGGGTTGGTCCTTTGGTGGAGCAGGGGGTGTGTGACGGGAATTCAGGGATAGGGCGGGTGGTTCTCAATACCTCAGGTGGCACAGAGGTGGGATGATATAAAGTATGTCCCTGGAATTAGAGGTGCAGAGAATGAAAGACTTGGACTGGGGAAATGGAGTGAGGAGAGGAGGATAGTGCATCCCTGGTACAAGATCTATTTACCCCTTCTAGAAAAGTGTTTCAAGTTTAGGTTGCTCTTGGGGGAAAACAATTGGCCTTGGTGGCAGGGAAGTGTTAGAAGGAATAGGCGGGATCCCTTCATAGAGAATAGTCCGAGGTCAGGAAAATCTTTTTTCTTCCCCTGTGGCTTTTGTACTGGCCCCATGACTGGTCCTGTGACTGCTCCCTGTCCATGACCATCCCCTGGGGCGACTTGTATGTTGAAGATGGTCAGGGGCTTAAAGATAGCACAGTACCCAGAGTTGACTTGGTGCTGTGGCCAGGTGGAGTAAGCCCAGATATTGCAGGATAGAATGAGCTAACAAGGGGTGATGGCCCAGAAGGGACCCTGGCTCTAATGGACACAGAGACCAGGATTAACCTGGTTTCTTCCTGCCCTGCCCTGTGTCAGCAGATGGGGGTAGGGGGCAGGTAGGATCAGATACTCATATTCTGATGCTGAATATAGATAGGGCTGTTGAGAAAGGAAGTAAAAGATAGCCCACAGGGGACAGGGCCAGTGGAAGGAGAAGACTTCCTAGGAACAATAAGTTCTCTCCCACCCTTCAGTTTAAGGAAGTTTCATTCAAACTCAGTGGGGCTGGGGTGGAGTGGGCAGGAAGAAACAGGCACCACCAGGAAAGCCTCTTGCTATATTTGGTATTAGAGGAAGGTGCCATCCAGTAGAGGCCACTGGGCACTATACCCTGTCAGGGTAATAGGGCTACTAGAAAGGGGGAAGCAAACAACCTTGGAGGCAGAGCTAACAAAGCCCAGTGGGGGCGATGGGGCAGGGAGGATAAGGGACTTAGGGGTGCCCAGGCACTGAAACCCTCCTATCATGGCTAGGGATACCAGTTCTCCCCAGGCTGGAGAGAGAAGCTGGTGGGGTTAGGAAACAAGGACCTTTGGCACAGAGACAAGTGCCCAGGATTCTAGGGTCCTGGGGAGGTTAGAACATCCCTTTCTTTAACTGTAGGGGGATAAAAGAAATACAATTGTCAGGGATTAAAGGAAGCTATTCCGTGCTTCCCACAGAGGCTGGCGAGGAAGGTGCCAATGAGCCAGCAGGGGTGTGCATACAGTTTACCCTGCCTGTGTCAGGGGCGTCAGCCAAAATCTGCCTGGTCAGACAGGCTTTGTGCAAAGCAGCCTCCAACCCAGGAGAGGTGGGGGATATGGGCCAGCCAGTGTTCCATCTGGGATATTCCATCTTCCCCCAGCCTGAGCAGATGGAAGAATCCTGGCACATCCTTTCTTGCCTCATTTCCTAGCTTGGCCTGCCAGGCTGGAGCTTGGGTTACCCACCTTTAAGATAGCCTTGCAAACCATGGTGCTCAAGCCCCAGGGGCTGGGGAGAAGGAGCTGGGGGGTGGAGCCAGGACTCAGAGTCCCCCAGGAGAGGTTTTCTGGAAGGAAGGGGAGGGGCCACACCAGCAGCCAACAGGGCTAATGGACTTCCCTCCCATGCCGCTGGGACCCCCAGTCCTCTCAAGGCAACTCTAGGCCCCCAGCCCTAGCCCCCGACAGTTGTGCTGGGTGTGTCTCATCACTTTCATGGCCTGTGGTGTGGCGATGGGGACGTCTAGCTCAGAAGATGCTTTGCCTTCGGCTCTTCCCACGGCCTGAAAGACAGAATAGGGGAGAGAAACAGAGAGTGAAGTCAGCAAGGAACCTGGATTCAGGAAAATGAAAACTTACTTCTCAAAATGAGAACCCAGACCCTGGGATAAGGGGTATTGACAGCAAATTGGATCTTTGTTAGTGAAGGAGGAGAAGGGAAGATAACATGCTCCAGGAACTACTCAAGGGCACTGGCCTCTCTAGAGGGCTGAGGGGATCAAACTACCAAGAAGATCCCAAGATCAAGTGATCTCCTCCAAAGGTGGTCTCCCAACCCAGCAATCCAGAGGGGCTGTAGTGCCTACTGACAGAGGTGTCTCACTGCATCCTTATTAGACAGTATCAGATCGGGAGCCCTAAAGGGTGGGATTCACTCTTTTGGGGGAGGAGAGCTCGTTTCGGGGCTAGCACAAAGAGAAACTGAGGAAAGGACGAGCACGTGGAAAGAGTTGGGAAATGAGATGAGGGAAACCAACCTACTCCCTACTCCTCATTAGATGGATGGGGAGCCTACATAGGGTCCATTCTTCCTCCAGACAGAGTATTCTCAGAGGACTAGGCATTGACTGAAACATATCATGGATCACAACTGCCCCCCAGGTGAGGAGCAGATCTGGGGGAGGAATCAGGTACATTACCTGACTGCTGGAAGGATAGGCCCCGGTAACCCGGATCCTTCTGGAGCTGAATCTCCTTCAGAGAGAAGATGGAGGCAGCTGTGGGGTGACAAGAGACAGAAGAAGGATGGAAGGAACAAGAAGAGAGGGGAGGGAAGACAATTAGCATTTATATAGCACCTACTGTATGCCAGGCACTGCACTGAGTAATTGGCAAATATTATCTGATTTGAAACCTGGTAGGTAGGTACCATTATTATTCCCATTTTTCCAATGAGGAAACTGAAGCAAACACAGATTAAGTGACTTGCCCAGGGTCACACAGCTAGTAAGTGTGTGAAGCAAGATTTGAACTCAGGTCCTCCTGACTCCAAGACCAGAGCTCCGTGCATTATGGCACCACCTAGCTAACTACACATCCCTAGCTCTGCTTCCAGCAGGCACCTAAGTCTGTTTCTACTTCTAGCCCCTCGTCAACAAGTGGTTACTAAGCACCTACTATGTATAGGGAGCTACAGCTCATACTCACCTAAAAAATCTTTCTTTACAAAGGATGGATTGCTGGGGAGGAAAGGAGGGATTTTGTTTGGAAGTGAATGCAATGTAAAAAATAAAACACATCGATATCAGGGCTTAGGACAATGTCTGGCACATAGTAGGCATTTAATAAATACTTGTTGATTCACTGATCATTAGAAATAAGACAATTTTTTTTAAAGAGAAAGTATGTCAGACAAGTCCATTCCTTATATTTTACAATTAGAGAAACTGAGGCCCAGAAAAGGAAAGTGACTTGCTGGAGGTCCCATAGCTAGTGACAGAATGAACTAAAGTTTTGGCTTCCAGTCCATTGTTTTTTCCATAATAACATCCTGGCTCCTGACACAGAGTCCTTTAGGCCCTTATAGGATCATGAATTTAGAGCCAGAAGACCACTGAGTCTGACCCCTCTTTTTTTAAAAAACAGATTAGGAAACTGAGGCACAGAGCAGTTAAATGACTTGCTTAGGGTCACATAGCTGGCAAGTATCTGAGACAGGATTTGAACCCGAGTCTTCCTGACTAAAAGTCCAGTGTCCTGCCATGCTGACTTCTCTAGACCCACTTACTGTCAGCGAGTTGATGCACACGCTCCCCCAGGGCACCAAAGTAAGGGTGTCTCAGGGCTTCCTCTGCTGATATCCGGCTCTTGGCTTCATACTGAAAAGCAAAGGGTCAGAGTTATAAGAGGACCAGGAATGTTGGGAAGGATGGCAATTAAGGGGCAGTAGTGACAAAGATGGAAAGGTCTCAATGTGCTCAGAGAAAGGGGACAGATGGGATCAAATATTTTCTGGGAGAGAATTCCACCCCTAGGACATGGACCACAGGATTCAAAGCATGAAAGGACCTTAGAAATCATTTAGTTCAATACCCTTGTCTTATAGACAAGGAAGGCGAGGCCTGGAGGGGAAAAAGAGACTTGTCTATGGTAGCAAGTAATGGATCAGGTCTCTTGACTCCAAATTTAGAGCTCTTTCCACTACCCCACACTGCCCCCCGTCGCAGACAGATATACGGAATCCTGGTGGTCTGAGAGGACAGGGAGGATATTCCATGGAATGAGGAGGATGAGACCCAAAGGAGGCAGTGATTAAGGCCTGAGCACCACCATCAAGCTCTCTGAAGTTTCAGGTTTGGCTTGCCTGCTACGCTTGGACCCCAAAGTCCAAGCCACTGGCCACTCACCAGGAGGAGACTGGTAAGAAGGTCAATGCCATCTGTGTCCAACCTGTAACATGACAATGTCCAGAAGTTGAGGCGGGGAAGAGTGAGCTGGCAGAGGCCCTGTCCACCCACCATATAGCTTCATGGCAGTGGAGAGGGTTACAGGACCTAAGGCTCAGACTATACCCATATCTACCTAGGTGCCATGATCATAGACTCAGTTGGAAGGGATTTCAGAAGTCATTGAGTTCCATCCCCAATTGAGGAATGAATCCCCTCTACAACATATGGTTATCCAGTTTGAAGTCCTCCAATGATGGGGAGCTCACCACCTCAATTTTTAGACAACTATTTAGACAATTATTAGGTTCTTTCTTATGTTGAGCATATATCTGCCTCTCTACAGCTCTTACTCATCGACCAATTGGTTCTGTACTCTGGCAGAAGCCTTCTTGGTTGACAAAGGTTACATATGCTGGGGGAGGATGAAGATACTTGGGTCTAATTTCCAGCTATAGCACAATTGTTTAACTGGACTCTGTTTCTACCTACCTCAGGGTTGGTGTTATCATCCTGCATTAGAATATGAACTCTCTGAGGGCAAGGACTGTATTGCTTTCTTATATTTCCATCTCCAATGCTTATCACAGTCCTTGGCACATAGGAAGCACGTAATAAATACGTTATCTATTTATCTGTCAATGTATCATCTCACAGAAGGAAGGGTAGGGCTTGAGTTGTATGGGTACCTGGGAGCATGGTTGATGAGCGGCTGGGGTTTGTACCGGGGAAAGTTGTAGTTTCGGAACTCGGGGAGGGATGTCACTCCTGGCCAGGTCTCTTCTGTGGGGGTCCCTAAAGAGATGACATGACAGGGAAAAGAGAGATGTGGGCATCAGGAGCCATAGAGGAGAGGGCAGGGCCAAGGCAGCCCAAGTAGAGAGGACTAGAGGGTCAGGAGGTAGAATATGGATAACTCTATGGAGCCCCCCAATCCTACAGAGATCATGCCGAGAAGGGGACCCAGGTCCGACAGGTGAGATCCCACAAAGACGATCCTTGTCTGTGCTTGGAGGGGAGCTGAGCCCTTCGTGGAAGGCCTAGGCTGAGGTGCCCTCTGGTGGTGAGAGGCAGATAGTAGGCAGGGCACTTACCAAGCAGGCGGAAAATAAGGTGCAATTCTTCCTTGACAGTGGAGCCAGGGAAGATGGGCCTTCCAGTGGCCATCTCGTAGTGGATGCAGCCCACACCCCTGTGGGGGACAATTAGGGAGGCAAGTCACTGGAGGTGGGCCTGATGGAGCCCAATTTTCTCCCTGGGGAGGGTAGGGGAGCCATACAGAGGTCATCCTTTCTACAATAAATCATACTGAACCAAGTGATTCCTGTGGGATGGGGATGTGCGGCAGTCAGGACGAAGAGATGAATTCCTTCAACAGTCATTTTATTAAGCACCAATTCTGCGTAGTCCTCTTCCCTTGTGCTCAGTGCTTAGGGCCAAATGGAAGTGAGACCCGAGATACGGAGTTTAGTTCAAACACAGTTCCTACCCTCAGGGGGCTTACAGTCTGCTTCTGATGTTTATTACCTGTGTGACTTTAGGCAAGTCATTTAATGATTCTGTCTAATTTACCCATCTGTAAAATGATGGCAATGGACTAGAGAGACTTTAAATCCCTTCCAGCTCTAAATCTTGAATCCTAATTCCTAAATCTGGTCTATAGTAAAGAGGATAAGCCATCAACATCATTTTTTTTTTACATCCAACTCATCACAGTGGCTATTCTAAACCTTCTATTCTCTCCTCAAGATTCTCATGGGTCCTCTTAACTCCACCTTCTCACCTCATACTTCAATGAAAAAATCCAGGCTTCATGAGGCTCCCAGAGCTTCACCTTCTCCCCTTCTCCTCATATCACATCTCTCTGACATCATCCCCCACCTTCTCCTCCTTTACTCCAGTCTCTGATGAAGAGGTGGCCCTTCCCTTGGCCAAGATCAACTCTTCTTCATGCACTTTCAGTCTCTTCCCTTTCAATCTTTTCCACCAAACTGCCTCCACTATCAGCCCCATTCTTTCTCTAATCTTTAATCCCTCGTTACCTACTCGATTTCTTCCATGCTGATGACCAACTGACCCACCCTTGGGCCTATCCTAAACCCTTCCAAGATCCTACCATCCCCTAGAGATATCATCCTATATGTCTCCTTTCTTTTTCATCTAAACACCTTGAAAAAGTCATCTACCTTAGGCACATCCACTTTCTCTTCTCCTAGTCTCTTCTAGACTCTCTGTAACCTGGGTTCAGTCCTCATCATTCAAATGAGCTTGTTCTGGATGAAAGTTATACATAATTGCCAAATCTAAAGGCCTCTTCTCAATCCTCATCCTGCTTGACCTCTCTAACACTGTTGGCCACCAACTCTTCCTGGATTTTCCTCCTCTTTGGGGTTTCATGACACTGTTCTCTCTCTCTCTCTCTTTCCGTCTCTCTCTCTCTCTGTCTCTCTCCTCCTCTGGCTTGTCTGAGTCTCTCTGTTAGTTAACTTTGCTGGCTCTTCATCCATGTCATTCTCATTAACTATTGGGTATCCCTCAAGGTTCTGTCCCAAGTCCTCTTCCCTTCTCTCTTTCTCTGCTTTTTCATTTGGTGATCCCATCAGCTCCCATGGATTCGATTATGACCTCTATGCAGATGACTCCTCCTGTAGACTTACATATTTAGCCCTAGTTTCCCTCCTGAGCTTCAGTCATGAATTATCAACTGACCATTACTAGCTGGGTGACTTCAGGCAAGTCACTTAACCTCTGTTTGCCTCAGTTTCTGCATCTGTAAAATGAGCTGGAGAAAGAAATGGCAAACCATTCCAGTATCTTTGCCCAAAAAAACCCAAATGGGGTCACAAAGAGTTGGACACACTTGAAATAATTGAGCAACAAAATTGCATATTTCCAACTAGCTATCCACTAGAATTTCAAACTTGACATGAAAAAAACGGAGCTCATCATCATTCTCCTCAAATCCATACCTCTTTCTAATGTTCCCATTTCCGTTGAGGCCACCACCATCTTCCCAGTCAGTCACCCAGTCACAACCTCAGAGTTATCCTCATTCTTACTCACTCCATATATGAAATTAGTTGCCAAATCTTATCATTTCTGTCTCCATAACATACTTCCACATATGTCCTTTTCTCTCCACTCACACAGTCATCACTCCTAGGTGTGGACCTCCTCACCTTTCTCCTCCAGTGTTTCCTAATTAGTGTCCCTGCCTTAAGTCTCTCCTCACTCCAATATATCATCCATACAGCTGCCAAAATAATTAAGGTCTGACTCCACTACCCTCTCTCTATCTACCCCCTCACCATCCTACCAAATAAGTTTCAGCAGCTCCCTATTACCTCCAAGATCAAATACAAAACCCCGTTTGGCTTGTAAAGCTGTTCATAACCTGGCCCCTCCCTACCTTTCCCATCTTCTTACCTTTGTCTCCCCTCCATGCACTCTATGGTTTAGCCATATTAGCTGTTCCTCACACACACCGATGCCTTTTCCCTGATTGTCTCCCACGCCTGCAATGCTTTCCCTCCTCACTAGACCTTGTAAACGCCTTGGTTTCCTTCAAGACTTAAGATTAAATGCCATCTTATGCTGTAAGCCTTCCCTGGTACCAGCTGTTAGTGCCTTCCCCGCCATCTACTCTGAAAGTATCTTGTATGTGCTTATTCACATGCAGGTTGGCTCCTCCGTTAGAATGTAAGCTCCTTGAGGGCACGGACTGTTTTTGTTTTTGCTTTGTATCCCCAGCATTTAGCATGAGGCCCGGCATATAGTTAATGCTTCTAAAATGCTTACTGATAGACTCATTGAATGCATAAGATTATTAGGTGAGAGACAGAAAGACCTAGTGGATAGAGTGCTGGATTTAAAACCAGGAAGGCCTTGAATTCAAATTCTGACTGCTTCTTACTAGCTGTGTAACTCTGGGCAAATCTTTTAACCTCTCTGAATCTCAGTTTCTTCATCTGTTACAAAGGGAATATGGATGCCCTCGTTTGTCCCTTCCAGTTGATTCTATGATCTGGGTTCTGACGTATACCGCCTGTGTAACCCTGAGCAAGTCACATCTTCTAAATGCCAAAGTGCTCTTTAAGAACAGAGGAAGTTGGGGCAGCTAGGTGGCCCAGTGGATAGAGCACCAGCCCTGAAGTCAGGAGGACCCGAGTTCAAATTCAGCCTCAGACCAAACACTTCACACTTACTAGCTGTGTGACCCTGGGAGAGTTACTTAACCCCAATTGCCTAAAAAAACAAAACAAAACAACAACAACAAAAAAAAAAAGCAGAGGAAGTTAATGGAACAATGGATAGAACACTGGACTTAGAGTCAGAAAGATAGGAGTTTGAATCTAGCCTTAGACACTTACTAGCTGTGTGGCCCTAGGCATCGCTTAACTGCGGTCTGCCTCAGTTTCCTCATCTTTAAAATGGAGATAATAACGGCACAGATTGAGGCTCCCCCTCCCCAGACCCCTGAAGGCCCCTTCCTCCTTCCTCCTCTCACGTACCACATATCGATGGGAGTAGAATACTCAGTAGAGCCCAGCAGAACATCAGGAGGCCGGTACCATAGGGTCACTACTTCGTTGGAGTAGGTCTTGGTGGGCACTGACTTGGCCCGGGCCAGGCCTGCGGACAGAGGGGTAACTAAACTGTCTGTCTGACGGAGACACCCTCTGCTGCGCCCGAGTAAGCCACCCCCATGCTGCTACGTGGGAGAGGAGATGGAACTGGATGTGCCCCTGGCCCGGCCCGGCCCCCTCACCCTGGCTGGCTCCTGCCCTCACCGAAGTCGGCCAGCTTCAGCTCTCCCTTGTCATTGATGAGCAAGTTCTGGGGCTTCAGATCCCTGTGAAGGATCTTCCGCCGGTGGCAGTAGGAGAGGCCCCGGAGCAGCTGGAACATAAAGACCTGGGGAGGGGGGAGGGGTGGGAGGACAGCATTCTAAAAGGCCAGTCCGGCGAGCTCAGCAGTCTCTTGGGGGAACGTGAGTCATACGGTGTCCAGGGACGTGCGTGAAGAGAAGGAAAAAACCATGAGCCCTGGGGGAAACCAGCCGGCCTCTCATTCGCCCTCCGCCTGGCCCTGGGTGCTTTCTGCAGTGGTCAAGGTCAGGAAAAGTGGCTGTCTTTGGAAGCCCAGCTGTGATGCCAGGATGTATGGAGGTAAGGACAGTTTCCAGCACAATATCACCCCTCCTCCTTGCTGACATTTATATAGAGATTTAAGGTTTGCAAAGCACCATTTATACATAATCTGATTTGAGCCGCTCAGGGGAATGGTGGATAGATTTGAGTGTTGAGTCTAGAGTCAGGAAGACCTGAGTTTGAATCCTGCCTCAGGCACTAGCTGTGTGCCTCTGGACAAGTCACTTCACCTTGACCAGCCTCAGTTTCCTAATCTGTGAAATGGGGATAATAATAACACCTAGCTCCCAGGAGGTTTGTGAGGACTGAATGAGATAGCACACAGAAAGGGCTTTGGCAGGGAGGCATCCAGCAATGAGCTGTTAAGTTCTTATTATGTGCCAGGAGACACGCTAAGCTTTGCATGCCCTGAAGTGCCCTTTAATTGCTAACCGTCATGATTCTTATTATTTGATCCTGACAACAACCCCGTAAATTAAGCATCACGGTCATCATTATCCTCATTTTTAGATGAGGAAACAGAACGAGAAGAGTTGTGTGACTTGCCCAGGGTCACACAGGCAGTAAGCATCTGAGGCAGAGCCCAGGTCTTCCTGACTGCAAGCACAGCCCATGCTGCTTCTCCAGATGAGACCAGGAGGGGGCAGACCAGTGTCTGAGAGAGTGGGTGGAAATGTACAAGGCAAGGTTGCATGCTAGTGAAAGAGACCGGCTGCTTTAAAAAAAAAAAAACAAAAACCCTAACTAAACACACAAAAACCTATCTACCAAGCAAAGGACGTCTCTTTCACAGGAGCCCCCTTGGGAGGTTGCAAATTTATTTCAAAGTTCTGGTTCTTGCAGCAATCACTTTCCTTGGGACTTCTCAGCATATTCTTTTGAATATATTCAGTAGTGGCATATCTTTCTATTCTGAAGGATGGGTTTTTTTTTCTCTCTCTTTAAAGAAAAAGAAAAAGTAAAAAATCATGCAGCTCCAGGTTGGGTGATGACAGTAATAATAATAACAAGAATAATAATAAGCATCTATATAGCATCTACTGTATGCTAGGCACTGTGATAAATGCTTTATAAATATTATTTCATTTGATCCTCACAATAACCGGGGAGTTAGGTGCTATTAGTATTCTATTTTACAGTTAAGGAAACTGAGGCATAAGTTAAATGACTTACCCAAGGTCACACAGCTAGTATCTAATATGAACTCAGATATTCCTGACTCCAGACCCAGCATTCTACCTACCACACCACCCAACTTCCCTAAGACACCCAGGCATTGTGAGTAAGGTAAGTAATCTTACTGGGTGTCCAAAGTCTGTGTCCAAAATGAGCTATGACTACAAAGCAATGGACCTTTTTTTTCCTGTTCTGTTTTGTTTTGTGCACATGAGAGCCTGGCAAATGAGAAGAGTGCTTGGGGACCAGAAAACCACCAGGGTTCTAAATCCTCTTTCTGACAACTATTAGCTGTGAGCCTGGGCTTCTGCTGACTCATTTTTTCATGTGTTAAGTGGCAAACTAACCCCCCGTATTACCTACGTCTAGGGTTGTTGTGAAGGTTAGAGGAGAAGAAGGCACGCTAAGGGCTCTGGGAACCTTAAATGTTTGCAGATAAATGTTAGTTACTATTATTAGTAGGGCAGCTAGGTGGTGCCATAGTGCACAGAGTGCTGGACCTGGAATCAGGAAGACTCATCTTCCTGAGTTCAAATCTGGCCTTAGACACATACTAGCTGTGTGACCCTGGGCAAGTCACTTAATTCTGCTTGCCTCAGTTTCCTCATCTGTAAAATGAGCTGGAGAAAAAAAATGGCAAATCACTCCAGCGTCTCTGCTGAGAAAACCTCAAGCAGGTCCCAAAGAGTCAGACACAACTGAAACAACTGAACTGTAACTATTTTTCTAGGGCATGTAAGCAGCTCTAAGTGCTGTTCCTCATACAGCTGAAGCCACAACAGAGCTGGAATGTGAGTAGAGCTCCCCCAACGGGTGGCTGGGATGGAGACAACACTTATTTGGATTTATAAGCTCTGGCATACTTAGTTTGTTTTCAAAAGTCTGGTGCAGTGCATATAGCACCATCCTGGAAGTCAGGAGGACCTGAGTTCAAATCTGACCTCAGACCAAACATTGACACTTAATAGCTGTGTGATCCTGAGCAAGTCACTTAACCCCAATTGCCCCCCAAAAATTTTTTTTAAAAAAAAGTCCGTCTTTTAAGGGAAGGCTTAAAGGAGCTGATGACCAAGGAACCAGAATAACATATCCATAGTGACTGCAATAACAGAAGTGCAACCAAAGGCAACTGTAGTGGCCAGTCTTGGAGAAGAGATGAAGAAAGGCAGCTCCTCCCTGTCAGTAAAGAGGTGGGAGGCGATGGGTACAGAGTGCTGCATATGCCGTGAAGCAAAACAGAAGGACAGTGCTTGTGCTGAACTGACTTTCTTTGTTACAAGGGTAACTAGGTATGGAACTAGGGTAACTGGACACGTCCGAAAAGGACTGATAAACAAAAGCCATCAATGAATGTTAAAGAAGAAAATTAATGGGATTATTAATAGACGTGAAAGTACAAATGTGGAAGGGGACAAATTCAGTCAGGTGCAATTGCTCTATTGCTTAGCTGTTTGCAGAGAATGTACTCCGTGGAAGGAGTGTTTGGGTCTTTGCTGGGTTTGACATCTAAATCGAAACAAAATATATCAAATTTTTAAAAAGTCAGTCTTATGTGTGTCAGGTTAAGTACTGGCTGGAGGCTGCTGCTGCAGTCTTCTTCCTGCTTTCCCTGGGGGCCTGCTTTGGTGAGGTTTGGGCCTGGGCTCAGGGGGGTCCTCACCTTGACATTGTGCATGCTCATGAGGTTCCCGCAGTGGTCCAAGTAGTGCTTCAAGTCGCTGTCCTAGAACACAGCACCTGGCTTGCACCCACTCCACAACAGTCAGAAGGACCCTGGCACCCCAAGCTCCAGGGTAGAAGGCCTTAGCTAGGCAGAGCCTGGTTGGGGAGGGAGCTGGAATACTTTGTCCTGGCCCTGCCTCATCTCTAAACCCATCTCATCTGGGTCTGGAGGATGTGGGACCCTGCAGAGCTAAAGATTAAAGGCTCTCCCAGCCAAGGTCATCCGAGAGGAAAGAGGCAGGGGTGGGGGTCTACGAAGGAAGATCATTTCTTCCTTCTTTCTTTCTTTCCTTCTTTCCCTCCTCCCTCCCTTTCTGCCTACTCTTCCTGTTTTCCTTTCTTTCTTCTCCCCTCCGTTTTCTTCCTTCCCTCTTCCCTCCCTTCCTTTCTTCCTTTTCTCCCTCCCTTCCTGCCTTATTCTCTTCCTGTTTTCCTTTCTTTCTTCTCTTCTCCCTTCTTTCCTTCCTTCCTCCCTCCCATCCTTCCTTCCCTCTTTCCTCCTTTTCTCCCTTCCTTTCTCCTTTTCTCCCTTCCTTCCGCCTCCCTCTTCTTCCCTCCCACAAGACCGGGTTCTGTCTTACCAGGTACTCAAAGACAAGGGTGAGGGATCGTTCGGTGTGGATCAGGTCATGCAGGGTTACAATGTTGGCGTGTTTCAGGTTTTTCAGCAGGGACACTGTAGGGAGATGAGCACATTTGGGTCCTCCAGGCCCCGTGCCACTCTTTTTCCCCTGGGATCTTCCCTGGGCTTAGAGAATCCTTACTCTGTCTCAGGACTCAGCCATCCCATCACTCCCATCTTCTCTTGGGGGCATAATGCCAACTCTTACTCTACCACCACAGGTGTCCCTCCCATGTCACAAGGTGGCATAGCAGCATGCCCTGGGGTGAGAGGTCTCAGGAGGGGCCCTGGCGATGAAGTGAGGCATCTAGCCCCGGATGCTTATACCCTCCCGGATGGCGGTGCAAGGAGCACCCTCCTCATGCTCCAGTCGGATCTCCTTCAGGGCCACCAAGTTCTCAGTGAGTTTGCTTCGCCCTTTGAAGACGGTGGCATAGGTGCCCTGGAAACAACCAAGGCACATTCAGGTCCTTGCCCTTCCTGCCAGCTGTAACACTGGCTTAGAATTCATAGCCCTTCTTTCCATGCTTTACCTCCAGGATCATGGAAAACAAACCCACAGGATACAAGAGTTTGGGTCCCAGCTGAGCCATGGGCACCAAGTGAAGCATTGTCAGATAGGGCAAGTTTTTTTGTTTTTTAAATCAAGATCTCTTTTGCTAGACATATATCCCAAGGAAGGCAGAGACAAAAAGAAAGACCCTCTATATACCAAAATATTTACGGTGGTACTTTTTGTAATAGCAAAAAACTGGAAACGAAGTTGATACCCAATGATTGGGGAGTGGGGAAAAAAATTATAGTACATGAACCTAGTGGAATATTATTGTTCTGTAAGAAATGATAAATATGTTGAATACAGAGAAGCATGGGAAAACGTATATGAAGTAATGCAGAATGAAGTAAGCAGAGACAGGAAAACTATACACATAATAACCCCTGCTGTAGGAGATGGTTACCTGGGAGAAGGATGTAGATTGTCAGTGAAGGCAATATCAAAATGAAAAATACTAATACCAATTTTAAAATGAATTTTTAAAAAAAGACTTAGATCTGAACCTGGAAGGTGGACTTCATATATTTCAGATTCTATC
This sequence comes from Vombatus ursinus, assembly GCF_900497805.2. Lineage (NCBI taxonomy): Eukaryota > Metazoa > Chordata > Mammalia > Diprotodontia > Vombatidae > Vombatus > Vombatus ursinus. Next base: position 48,245,515 of record NW_020954576.1, read on the forward strand.
ACAGGCCTTGCCAGACTCGCAAAGGCTCAGCCCTTAATGAGTGATGCTCTTCTTAATGACAAGGGCAGCGTTAATCAAGTCCCTTTCTTGGAGGGTCCCCACCAAACCTCTCTCAATGCCTGGCTCAGTCTCTTACCTCACCTAATTTGTCCAGTTTCACATACGTTTCCAGTTTCCCAAAGCCGATATCTGACTGAAGAGGGAAGAGGGAGAGAGGGAGAGAGAGAGAGAGAGGGAGAGAGAGAGAGAGAGAGAGAGAGATGTCATCCTATAGGTATGCCATACCCACTGGCTATCCTTAACTTTCTCCAGTTAACTTGCCCCCACTAACCTCACACAAACTCCAGTCCCTCGCTAACATCTCTACAGTAGGAGGGGGAATGAGTCACCCTAGGCAGTATGGTGGGACAGAGTACTGGATTTGCAGTCAGGAAGATCTGCAAGTCACTTACTTTCTCTCAGCCTCAGTTTCCTCATCTGTAAAATGGGGATTATAATAGCACCTCCTTCCAGGGTTGTTATGAGGATGTATAAAGAGCTTTGTAAACATTAAAGTGTTATATAAATGCTCCCTATTATTATGATCATTATAATTGCATGGTGGGAGCAAATGATGCTAAGGAGGGGAAGGAAAGATTTTAACAAAGAGATTATAAACTCTGGTATGTTTGTTAAATCATCGTCATCGTGGTCATCCTTCCACTCTAACTCTGAATCACAGAAGGGACCCTCCAGAAAACCCGACTCCCAGGTTTATGTTCTATCAGCTAGTTTATGGACCTCCCCCAAAATGCCCTGAGCTATCCCATTTGCCCTGGAAGTATAATGGGAGAGGAACCCAAAGTTAGTATGGCAACTTTCCACATCCCCTGCAGGGGAGTCATTGCACAGCTAGGGCTTCTGAATGCCAAGGAACCCTGAGGGCCTCTCTCACTCACCCCAATCCTTCAGCCCTGCTCCCTTTCCCCTCAAGTTGGGCTGTCCAATAGACTTAGGGCTGAATGCAGTTAGGGGCATGAGCTCAGTATTACAGGAGGCTGTGTGGCTTCTAGTCCTCAGTCAATCATCAACTAGATGTGTGATCTTGGTCAAGTTGCTTAAAGTCCCTAGGCCTCAGTTTTCTTCTCTGAGAAATGAGAAGGTTGGACTCAAATAGCTGGAGTCAGTTTGAACGGGCTAGAGCTTATTATTAAATTGTCAGTGTGAGCATTTACACATCTGAGATTGGCAAATTCTATAATGGTTCTGTTGATTCTTTGAAAGTGATGGAGAAAATGTTAATAATGCACTCTCCCCGCCCAACCCCCCTCCTTGACAGCCTGTTGTTACACATTTATCAGCACAAGCTGGGACTCAATGATTATCTTTAAAAGCCTTTCCAAACCCAAGAGGCTGTTTTGATGACCATCTGCCTGTGTCCTGCTTTGACCAGCAGGTGGAGCCAGAGGCCAGATTTCTCCTGAAAGGGAATTTGCTATCAGTCTAGAAAGTGGGGACTGAGTCAGAGGTCCCTGCCTTCTCCCACAGGGACAAATGCAGGCTGAAAGCAGGACCTTCTCTGGGGTCTCGTGGGGGTGTTCTGCCCCTCCTCACCCTCTGTGGAGGGACTCACTAGGGATGCCCGGCGGGACATTCTGCTGAGGGGTTTGGGCAGCTCTGGGCTCTCCATTTGAAGCTTCTGTAAGAACTCTGGTGGCAGGCGGATGTCCATGGGTAAGGACAGCCGTTTGCTGACATCCTGCAGGGGAACAAAAGGAGGGTTTCCAATGAGACTCTCAGGGAACTGGGAGCCATGGGAGACTGCAGCCTCAGCTCGCCCCCTCCAGGTGGGCTTCCCACACCGGCCACACACACATAGATATCTTCAGAGGCACGGAATACGGGGGAAGCGAGTCCTGGACTCAGGCGTCATGGGACCCAAGCTCTGTCCCCGTCTCTGAACATTTATTAGCTGTGTGACCTTGGGGCAAATCACTTAGCTCTTCTGAGCCTATCTCCATACCTATAAAATAAGGGTGAAAGGCAAGATGGAATAGCAGGTAAGGGGCTAGCTTTGGAGTCAAGAAGATTTGAGTTTGAGTCCCACCCCTGACACATACTGGCTGGGTGACCCAGTAAGTCTAGGCAAGTCACATGATTTCTCGGTGTCTCAGGTAACTCTCTAGGGATGTAAGTTACAAGGAGTTGCTCATGTGCATCAATGGAAGGTGTTTCCACCTCTGGGATTCCCTACACCAGATAGTTCAGAGATCCAAATCAAAAATGAAAACAAAACAAAACAAACAAACAAAAAAAACGGGGATAGTCATATTTGCATTATCTACCTCACAAAGATGTTTTGAGGCTCAAATGGGAAATTTCTGTAAACCTTAAAGTACAATCAGTGATTATGGTTAGTAAATACAGACACACACAAACATGCCCAAATGCTATGTGTATATAGGAACACATGTCATATACTGTAGTTGTTGTTCAGTCGTTTTCAGTAGTGTCTAACTCTCTGTGACCCTATTTGGGGTGTTCTTGGCAAAGATACTGGAGTGGTTTGCTATTTGCTTCTCCAGCCCGTTTTGTAGATGAGGAAACTGAGGCAAATAGGGTCAAGTGACTTGTCAAGAGTCTTACAGCTGGTAAGTGTCTGAGGCCACATTTGAATTCAGGTCTTCCTTGGTGCTGAGTAAGGTGGCGCAGTGGATAGAGCCAGGCCTGGAGTCAGGAGGACCTGAGTTCAAATCTGCCCTCAAACACTTAATGGCTTTGTGACCCTGGGCAAATCACGTAACTGTTTGCAGCCTCAGTTTCCTCATCTGTAAAATGGGGATAATACAGTACCTACCTCCCAGGTCGGTAGTGCTGCTCACTTGAAATCATATGTGCAGAGTGCTTTGCAAAGTTTACAATGTTAGATGAATGGTGGTTATTACGAGGGTGTAAGTACACACATTCTGTGATCCTCCAGAGCCCAAAGTCCACCTTGCATGTGTCAGGCAGGGAGCCCATCTCTTACCTCCATGGAGAAGCGTCGCTGGTTGTGTTTTCTGTAGCGTATCGCTGGCGAGGACTGGCGGTGGCCATCCCCATCCTCCTCTGTAGGGGAGTTGGTGCTAGGGTCTGGCTGGAAGTCTCCTCCTGCTAGAGAGCCAAGCCATAGATGCCCTGGGGCCAGGTCTGAGAGAGGAAAATTAGCAGCTCCCTATCCATCTTCAGAAGGGGCAGAAGGGAAGGCCAGTTTGCCCCAGGGCTCCTCTTCCACCGAGGCCAGGATGGGAGAGATGCCCCCAAGGTTTGGGACGGGAGGCTACATGAATGAGTAGGGACTGAAGTAGTTTGGGCATGCTAGAGAGGTATCAGGCTGACGGGTTCAAATCCTGTCTCAGATGCTTACTAACTTTGATGCCCTGGGCAAGTCATTGAACCTTTCTGTGCCTCAGTTTCCTTATCGGTAAAGTGAGAAGGCTGGACTTGATTGCTTCTGATGTCCCTTCCAGCTCTAAATCGATGAGCCCATGAGCTCTAGACACATCTACGGTTAGGATACTCTGGGAGAACTATGCTCGGCATCGGAACCCAGGAGGAGGGAACCCCAGCACCCTCACCTTCATTTCGTCGGCTGCTGAGTTGGTTGAACTGCTCAGTGAATTCAGCCAGAGATTCTTCAATGGTCTCTGTTCGGGGCACAGACAGGGAGAAGCGACGCTTGAAATTCTTCACCTTGTTCATGGTCAGCTGGGGCCCCGGCAGCTGGATCTTGAATGGGGACAGGAAGAGAGAGACTCTATAAGCCAGATGGGAGTGAAGAAACTGTGCCAGCTGGGGGCGAGGTCAAACCCAAGACCTTCCTCCCCGCCCTCCGCCCCCACCCTCCCATCCTTACTATGCTCTGCACAAGAGAATGGCAATCTGCCCCCTCCTCTCTCAGGGAAGACCTAAGTGCACAGATCCAGGGGAAAGAGCACAGGATTTGGAGTCCTCCCACCTACAACACTTAGGTGTGACTTGGGGGCAAACCCTTAGAACACCTCAGTGTCTTTACCTTTCAAATGGAGCTAATAATAGCATCTACTTGGAGTTGTTATAAGGATCAGATGAGATAATATGTGCAAAGTTGGCAAAAATTTAAAATGTGGGGGGCAGTTAGGTGGCACAGTGGATAAAGCTCCAGCCTTGGAGTCAGGAGTACCTGAGTTCAAATCTGGCCTCAGACACATGACACTTACCAGCTGTGTGACCCTGGGCAAGTCACTTAACCCCAACTGCCTCACCAAAAAAAAAAATTAAAAATGTGTGTATGTATATATATATGAATATATCTATGTGTATGTATATGTGTCATATATACATATACACAAAGCTATGTAGATATACATAGTATAATAGTATACATACACACACATATATGTATCTGTGTGTATGTGTGTATATAAGAAACGTTGTTTTGTTGATCAGTTGTTTCAGATGTGCCCGACTCTTTGTGATCCCATTTAGGGTTTTCTTGGCAAAGACACTGGACTGATTTGCCATTTCCTTCTCCAGCTCATTTGACAGAGGAGGAAACTGAGGCAAACAGGGTTAAGTGACTTGCCCAGGGTCATACAGCTACTTAGTGTCTGAGGCTGAATTTGACCTTGGGTCTTCCTGACTTCAGGTTCGACACTCTATCTACTGTGCTACAGCTGCCTCAGATACTATATATACATAAATACAAATCTATGTTGTGTATGTGTGTGTGTATATATATATATATGTATATGTATATATGTATGTATGTATGTGTACATACACACATATACACACATATATGAATATATACCTATTCATACATACATACATACACATATCTATATACAGTCTACACACACATATTTGTTGTTTGGTCCAGTCCTCTGTGATTTCTTTCAATTCAAATCAAAAGCTTCTCTGCAGGGGGCAGCTAGGTGGTGCAGGGGACAGAGCACTGGCCTGAAGTCAGAAGGACCTGAGTTCAAATCCGGCCTCAGACCAAACACTTGACACTTACTAGCTGTGTGACCTTGGGCAAGTCACTTAACCCCAATTGCCTAAAAAGGAAAAAAAAAAGCTTCTCTGCAGCTTATAGTGTTGCGTCGCTTTGAGTACAGGGAGGTCACATGACCTCTTGCTAGTCACAAAGCCAGAGACAAGGCTTGACCCTGGGTGTTACTCCAAGGCTAAACCCTCTGATCTTTTATCAGAGGTGTCAACTTCACTGCCCTGAAAAACTCCCTGATGCTGCAGAATAGGCTTAAAATCTAACTGGGAAATGTTTAACAAAATAAATAAAATACAGTACAACATAAATAATGTTAATTTGTAATTTTCTAAGTCAATATACAGAGATCAGTTTCTCTTTGACTTTGATATCATTAACCTATACCACATTGTATCTCCTATGAGAGCTATTACTATTTTATCTGAATAATGGGCCCTTGTTTCTCTGCTCATGACCTCTCTGCATATGCTATCTCCCCCATCAGCCTGGCAACTTCCTGAGGACACAGACTGTGTCTCCTGCTCCCCTTGAATTCTCTAATGTCTTCCCTAGTATCCAGGCTAGGGCTCTCTATATCCAAGGGATATAGAACATCAACACATGATGTAGGCAGGCCTTCTGATCTGTCTTGGTTGATACAACTTCATTTCTCCAACCTCCATCTCACTCTCCAGCATTTCTTGGGGCCCCCAGGGAGCAGAGGCAAAGAGAGTGAGTGATGGGATGGGAGAATATGGACCAGAACTGGCAGGTTCTCAACTCCATGTCTGCTACAGCTACAGGCTGAGGAGTAGTGAAAATAAATGTTAAGGAAGAGAAAAGTTTCAAGGGCAATGAAGAACCCAGAGAAGGTGGAGGAGGGAGAAAGGAGAGAAGCTAATGGGTGTCATTCCTAGCTGAAGCCTTCAGAGCTAAATTAGGAATCCTCAGTGGGAGAGGGCACAACTCAGGAGAACCATTCTAGCGGTGCTATCAACTAGCTGTGTGACCTTGGAAAAATCACTCAATCTGTTTGGCCTTAAGCTTCCTTGTCTCTAAAATGAGGAGCTTGGATAAGGCAATCTCTAAGGTCCCTTTCAGATCTTAAAAATCTATGAATCTAATAAACCCTTTAGAGAAGGGTTCCTGGGGATGCTGCCCTAACTCCTTGGGGACACTGGCTGCTGTCCCTGTCCAAGGTTCTTCCTTCTCCCCTACCCCTCCCTTGCCATTCTCACAACCATCTCCATCCCAGACTGTTTCCTTCTCCCCTCTAGCCCTGGAAAGCTGCCCTGTAGTCTGCCTGTGACCATGGCTCAGATAGGGTCTGGGGAAGAAAAAATGCCTTCAACATCCATCTCCTTGATCTCTCCAGAGCCCTCCCCTAAACTGAGATGGGGCCCCTAATGGGAGATACTCAACCTCACATTCCCTCTGGGCTTTTATCTACATGGCAGTCAGGGCCAATTCCAGACTTGATACTCTCATCCCTTCCCCTGGCCAACATATCGTTGCCATGGCAACCAGGCCCCTCCTGGATCTTCTTGGCTTAAGGGATTATGGGTCAGTACCATGTTTGCTTTGCTCAGTGATCATATTCCTCTGTCCTCAGCCAACCTGGGAAGGTTCCATTCCTCTGGCCCACAGGAGTTGTTCCCTGCCAATCACTGGGAAAAGACCTCAAACCCAGGATTGCTGAAGTTCTACAAGAAAGGATGAAAGAATCTTCATCTTCCCAGAGCCTTTTTCCAAATTATGAGGTAGGATCCCTAATGGGACATAACCACCTGACATCCTCCTCTGGACTTGGTCCTATACTACATGCAAGGGAGGGCAGCTAGGTGTCACAGTGGATAGAGCACCCAGCCTGGAGTCAGGAAGACTCATCTTTCTGAGTTCAAATCCAGCCTCATTCACATATTAGCTGTGTGACCCTGGGCAAGTCACTTATCCCTATTTGCCTCAGTTTACTCATCTGTAAAATGAGCTGGAGAAGGAAATGACAAACCACTTCAGTATCTTTGCCAAGAAAACTCCAAATGGGGTCCTGAAGTCAGACACAACTGAAAACAATGGAATACCATACAATAAGCAAGGGAGGAGCCAGCTTGGTTTGGGGTCTTCAAGAACAAATACCTAGGAGATCCTCAAAGAGTGAGAAGGAGCTCCTGGGTCCTTCCAGACTGACCCTTGTTAGATGAAGTCAGTGAGAACTTGAAGGGACCTTAAGAAATCATCAAAATTGGGGTAGCTAGGCGGCACAGTGGATAGAGCACTGGCCCTGAAGTCAGGAGGACCTGAGCTCAAATCCGGCCTCAGAACAAACACTCGACACTTACTAGCTGTGTGACTGCGGGCAAGTCACTTAACCCCAATTGCTTAAAAAAAAGGGAGAAAAAAAAATCATCAAAATTTAACTGTCTTATTTTACAAAAGGGGAAATCTGAAACCCCAGAGAAGAGGACTGACTTGGCAAAGGGCATGCAAATGGCAGAACCAGGTCCTTGGACCCGAAATCTGCTGTTATTTTCATTGTCCCTTTGCTTTGGGACCTTTTTGCAAAACTCAGAATGACCCTCGGAGGGTGATATTTGCCACTACTGAAGAAACTGCAAAGCAATGACAGCATCCCCAAAGGGAGTGTTTGATTCCTGGAAGGGAACAACATTCATTTCAGTGATAGGAATTCAGAGATGAAAGGAAGCACTCTATAATCTAGCTCCCACTTATTTTTTCCAGCCTTATTTCATATGCTCATTTTTTCCCATGAATTTTATTTCAGGTATTTTCTGTTTCAAACTGGCCTACTGTCATTCTCCCTATGACAGTCCATTTCCAAAGGCCCAGGGGCACCTGAGTGTCTGAAATGCAGCCTACCCTCATCTCTGCTGTATAGACTCCCTAGCTGCCTTCACAACAGTCCTCAAGCTGCCCCTCCTGCACAAGACCCGATTTCCTTTCTCCCCTCCCCCATCCCATACTCATAGATCCCCAGTCATTGGTGCTACTTCCCTCTTAGAATCACTTTGCATAAGGGCTGCTAGGTGGCGCCATAGTGCATAGGGTGCTCACCTTGGAGTCAGGAGGACTTGAGTTCACATCTAGCTTCAGCCACTTACTAGCTGTGCAACCTTGAGCAAGTCACTTAACCCAATTGCCTCCAAAACAGAAAATAATTACTTTGTATACTGTATACTTTATATTTACTTCTCTGTGTACCAGCCGTATTCCTCTTACTAGGATGTCAGCTCCCTGAAGCCAAGGAATGTTTCATTGTTGCCTTTGTATCCTCTACATCTAACACAGTTTCTAGTGCATAATAGGCATTTAATAAATATTGGTTAAATTGAATTGACCTTCAGGAATGTGCTGGAGCCTGCTCATAATGGCTCCCCAGTTAAATTTTTGGTGTGGGCATTAACACCTCAGAAATTGGCTACCATTACAAATCAGGGCTTGCTTTATTCTTTTGTTGAAGAAGATTAAACTTAAAAGTGTGGAACTCATGGTTTTGGGGATTTTTTTTTGAGAGCCGGTTGTAAAAATTTTACAAACATACCTCTGCCTTAACTGTTAAAGTTCTCATGCTTTTTTAAAAATTCCCATTGTTACTTTATAATCATTTCACAGATTACGCTAATTGATATAAGCAGATGGGCTGTGAGTTATGGACACCACATACAAGTCAAAGGCTAGGTTTTTGAGGGTGTGGGGTAAAGAGCTAATGAGTGGGAGATTGGGGAGAGGAGACTGGCCAGGGGAGTCTCTGTGAGTCGAAGGGGAAGGCACAGCCGAGCTTCCTTTCTGACCCATTTGAGAAGGTTTATGAAAGAGCCTAACTACCTTTTAAAGGCATTGTTCCTCTTCTCAGAACAGCCAAAGCATTTTGGTAACTGCTGGCCTGGTTAACCACACATACGTGTAATTAAAACATAAGTCACGTTTTTTAAAAAGACTATGGTAAATGAGAGGGGGATTAGGAAAGTGAGGGAGCCATCTTGTCTGAGGGAGGAACTCGGAGACATGTGCTCTACAGAGGAGACAACTCGGCCAGAGCATGGATGAGAACTTCCTTCCAGCGCGTACAAGGGTGTGCGGTGGCACAGGAAATCGGTGCATTTCTTTGTGTCCCATCTCCAGACAGCAGGGCTAGGAGCAATATGTATAAGTGCCAGGGAGACAAATGTTGGCTCAAGACCAGAAAATTACTTAATGATCATCAGAACTTCGCAAAGATAGAATGAGTTTCCCAAAAAGTAAAGTATTCAAGCAGATCCGGAATAACAATGGACGTTTCTATAGAGAGCCTTAAACTTTGCAAAGCACATACCATCCATTATCTCACTAGTGACTGACTACCTGGCAGAGATGCTTTCCAGGTCGTTCCTGTATTTGGCAAGAAGTTGGTCTAAATGATTTCCTAGAGCCCTTTCAATGCTAAGACTCTCTGCCTTGACAGCTCTTTCCTGCCAAGGGATTCCTCTCTCATCATTTCAATGAGTCCTAAAATCCCACTTCCTGGAATGTCAGAGCTGGAAAGAACTTTAAAAATTGCTTATTCGAATTCTATTATGTTAGAGAAAGCTGAGCCCAGGAAGACTCCTAGAATATTAAACAGAAAGTGCAAACAAAATCAAGCCTTTCGTAATTACAATGACCAAGCCTGACCCCTGGGACGAAGTGAGAAAAAAAAAATTACCTTACTTCCTTCATCGCAGAGATGGGAGGGCCTATGGATATGGAATACTGCATATATCCTATCAGATCTGGTTAATTGTTCATTAGTTTTGCTGAATTGCCTTAACTTCTCTTTTTTGAAATTTAAAAAGGGATGGCTTGATTGGGGTGGGGGTGGGGTAGAGTGAGGAGAAGACATTTGGAAATAGATATAATGTAAAAACAAAAGGTACCAATAAAATCAGATTTCTTTTTTTAAAAATCATAAAATGTTAAAGTTATAAGTGACAATGCAGTAATCCTTTCCCCAGCATCTGTGACAGGTAGATGACAGGCTTTGCTTGATAAAACCTACCTCATTCCTAAGGGTACATCAGAGGAAAGGTACATGGGAGGGAGGTACATGAAATGCATTTGTTCTTTATGTCATTATCCTGACTGTGTGCATTTCATCAGTATTAGACTACAAATTCTAATGTGTATTCTGTATTCTAATCTAAATTGTTTTAGACTAGCACAGCAGGGGGGAACCTTCGGCCTCGAGGCCACAGGTGCGGGTGTGGCCTTTTGACTGAGTCCAAGTTTTACAGAAGCAATCCTTTTATTAAGGGGATTTGTTCTGTGAAGTTTGGATTCAGTCAAAGGGCTGCACTTGAGGACCTAGAGAGCCACATGTGGCCTTGAGGCTACAAGTTTCCCACCCCTGGAATAGAAGTTTCTAGAGGGCAGAAGCTATGTCTGAACTGTTTCTATATAGTGACCAGAATAGAGCTTCAGATATTAAAAACTTAAACAAAAAAATGATAATGAACATCAGGGGCAAATGGTCATAAGATGACTGGGGTCAAATGGGGACAACTTCTACCCAGGTACACACATAATTCCTCCTACCATGTTGATACAGCCTTGGCCCATGTGGCAAAATATCTATTGTCTAGATGGTAAAACGAAGAGTCAGAAAAGATACGGGAAATAGTTAGGTATAATCAGTATAGGGGTGGGGCTACGAGTATCACCCCAGTACCCAGAGGCTCTTATTTTTTTTCTACCAGTGAACTCTTAGGACTTGGCTTTGGGGTGCCTCCCACTGATTGCTTATTGTGAACACTTCTCTAGCAGTCTAGGACCCCTCACTATCCAGCTGGGCCCTCAAGAGAAGAAAATACATGTTTTTCCCCCCCCTCAGCTCCTAAGCTTTCAGACTGATGAGTCATCCTCAGCTTCCCTCTCCCCCACCCATCTCTAGGCTTCCGGCTTCCTAGAACACCTCTTCCCTACAGCTGGACAATAGAAAGAATGCCTTATGCATGCATTATGCGAACAGAGGGATCTTCCTCCAAGCCAGTGAGGGCAGAGCTGGGGCTCCACATTGGGACTGACCAAGAACAGGACCCAGCTGTCCTGAGTCACAAATCAGTTGTTTGTGTACTAGGATGAAGGGGGAGGTGTGTGGGATGGAGACCACTAGAGGTGGGAGAAGCCTGAGGGAGAAAAGAGGAAAAGGGAGACTCCTTACTTAGGAATGGGAAATATCTTTGCCCTAGAACAATAAGGGTAATAATAACTCACCTCTGTCTAGTGCTTTTAAGGTTATAAAGCACTTTCCTTATGACAGTTTGGTGAGGTGCGTAATCAATCCATCCATCAAGCAAGCATTAATTAAGGGCCTTAGTGCTGGGGTTATAGATGATAAAATCTAAAAAGTCCCTGCCCTCTAGGGGTTCACGTTCCAACAACGGAAACAACATACACAAAATATAGGAAGGAGAGATTAGACCTCTGTTTCCATTAGCATAGGGAACTCCCAAGGGAGGAAATTCCTTCTACTAACGCAATTCACATCTTCTTTACAACTTAAATAATCTTACAGAGCTACCTAGGGCACGGAGAAATCAAGTGACTTGCCCACAGTCACACTGTCAATTTGTATTAGGGATAGGACTTGAACCCAGGTCTTCCTGGTTTCAAGACCAGGTCTCTATCCAATATGCCGTGCTGACTTTCTACACAAAATAAATACAAGGCAACTGGGGAAGAAGGCACTAGCAACTGGGGGATCAGGAAAGGCCTCTTTTAGCTAAGTCTTTTTTTTTTTTTTTGAGGCATTGGGTTAAGTGACTTGCCCAAGGTCACATAGCTAGTAAGAGTCTGAGACCAAATTTGAACTCAGGTCTTCCTGAATACAAAGCTGGTGCTCTATCCTCATTTAGCTAAGTCTTGAGGAAAACAAGGAATTCTAAGAGTCAGAGGTTGAGAAGGGAGTGCATTTCAGGCATGGGAGGACAGCTTGTGTATGCAAAGGATAGAGATGGGAGACTACATCTGGGAGAAAGCCAGTTTGGCTGAAGTGTGGAGTACACGAAGGAAAATTGTGTATAATAAGGCTGGAAAGGTAGGTTGCAGCCAGATTGTGAAAGACTTTAAATGCCGAATAAAAGTAGTGTGAATATTTTTATCTTCCTTTTACAGAAAGAGAAACTGAGAAAGGGAACTTTCAAAGTTAAATGACCTGCCCAGCCAAGGTCACATAGCTAATAAGTGTGTAGGTGGGATGCAAATCCAAGACTCTTTTGACTCCAAGTCTAAACACGCTCCCCACTATCCCATGCTCTCTCTCCTGATAGCTATATCTTAAGGTTCTAAGGATCTCTCTGATCACTATCACCTCCCACGGCCTACAGGGATGTGAAGCGAGGGGAGACACAGGACTCAGTGGTAGTTCTTATCTAAATATGACTGGCGCCATGGCTTCATTTGGGGATCAGCTCAGAGTCCCTGACCTTAGCGTGAGCTCCATCTTTGCCCCACCCAGGAGTGGCCAGTCATTCCACCCTCTGAAAACTGGGCATCCCCATAAAGTCATCCTATGACCAGGGATTTATGGGGTGGTATGTTCAGTTTGTGGCTTAGGAATCCACCAGTAGCCACTATAAATCTCCACCCAGCTTTCCCACTGGGGGAAGTGGGGAATTGGTTTAAAACTTTCTGGGAGGAAAGCAGCCAACTTCCTAAAACAAAAGGGAACCTGCCTCAAAGTCACGGTTACTCTCTTCAGGGTTTCAGACTAAATTCATGGGTAGAGAACCTCAGCCCTGCATTCCAGGGACACTAAGATCAGGGGAGAGATGATAAGATTCTCCTCTGGCAGGGCCTATTCTCTCTGGGAGTTTCAGCAGTAGGGAGGTGGGGCGGGAGGGGGAGGGGAAGGTTGGAGTAGACAAATCATTTGGGCCTGGCTGGCTGGTGAGAAGTCAAGGGTGATGAGAGGACATAAGAATCAGCTGTTTCCTGGAACAAGGGTTCTTAACCTTTTCTGTGTCATGGACTTCTCTGGCAATCTGATAAAACCTATGGACCCCTTCTGAGAATGTTCATAATTGGAGGAAATGCTAAATTTTAGTTACAGGTTAGTGAAAAATAAAGAGGCAATTTTTTTCCCCATCCAAGTTCACAGACTCCCTGAAATACCTGAAAACCCCTTGGAAGATCCATGGACTTCAGGTTAAGAACCCCCGCTCTAGGGATGCCCATCAATTGGGGAATGGCTGAACAAGTTGTGGTATATGATGGTAATGGGATATTATTGTGCTATAAGAAATGATGAGCAGGATGAGTTCAGAAAAACCTGGAAAGACTTACATGAACTGATATGAAGTGAAGTGAGCAGAACCAGGAAAACATTGTACAGAGTAACAGCAACATTGTACAATGATGAACTGTGAATGACTTAGCTATTCTCAGCAAAACAATGATCCAAGACAATCCCAAAGGCCTCATGATGGAAAATGCCATCCAGAGAAAGAACTGATGTCTAAATACAGACAAAAGCCTGCTTTCTTTCTTTCCTTTTCTTCCTTCTTTCTCTTTCACTCTTGTTTGAGTTTTCTTGAACAAAATGACTAATATGGAAATGTTTTACATGATTGCACATGAGAACCCCTTGCTCTGCAACGGGGAAGAAGAGGAAAGGGGCTGGCCCTGTAGCAGGAGGAATGATGGGAAGACACAGGCTATGACTTACTGATGATGATGGGGAACAGGCAACTGGGGAGGAGATGACCACAGCTCTCCCGGAGAGTGGACGCCCTCTTTCTGCTAGGCACAATCAGGGTATTGAACCCAGCACAGTCCCTGGTATGACTGGTCAGCCTAGGCAGTGAATGAATTATTGTTCCTCAGGTCGAAACACAAGCTGCCTTCTGTCAAGTTTCCCTGGGGAGAATAAGCTCCCTGGATTTGGGGGGTGAGGGGAAGAAGAGAGTCAGGAAAAGAGGCCTGTCACCTTGGTGCCGTCTTCTCAGCCCTAAGCTGGGGACAGAAGGTCTCAGTGTGACCCGGTTTATAGCTGGACCAGGGCAGGGCAGAGTGGCACAGTGTGGCCTTTGTCCCTGGGGCTGAAGAGCCAGCTGGGGCTGTCACTGAATGATTGGTGCCAGGATAAGGAAGGAGATGCTAGTGTTGGGGAGGAGTACTTTGCCTGGGTCATCAAGGAGTTAAAGGGGCTGTTGGGGGTGGGGAGGAGGAGAGGGAAGAAGACTGCATTGACCCTGTTTAGGGCCCAAGTGCAAGTAGTTGGGGGCGGGGTGTGAGAGGGACACAGAATAAAGGGGACTTAATTTGTCATGGGAAGCCCAGGCTTGATGGACACTGTGCTGACTTGCCCCAAGCCCATCAGCCTAGAGCAGGCTAGAGTATACCTGCTTTGGGTCATGGGCCCCTCCTTAGAAAACCATCTTCCTTCCCCCATCCAGGTCAGTCTGGAAAGTTTTCAGCCCCATTCTCTTGTCTACTTCCTCCTGAGCTGACGCCAGGCTACCCTGGCGCTTCCTGCTGGGACAGTATGTGGCATGGGCAGGGGAGGGAGGAGCTTGAGGGAGAAGGCCTGGGAGCAAGCCAAGGGCTCATGTAGACACAAAAACCTAGATATACTCACTCACTTTTGCTTTTCTTCTAGTTTGAAAAGGGGGAGAATCATAAAATGTTGAGAGCTAGAAGAGACCTCGGAAATCATCTGAGTCCAATGCCCCATTTTCCAGATGAAGAAACTGGGGCTCACAGAGGGGAAGTAACTTTCCCAAGTTTACACGGTGAATTAATGGCAGAACCAGATGTCCACACCATAATACTCTTCTCCTCTAGGCAGTACCTACCCTTCCCCCTCCCCCAAATTTTAAATGTTATTTTTTTCCTGCCAACCCCCTTGCCATCACTAGCTTCTAGTCTGCCCCACCTGACCCCAGTCAAACCTGAATACTGATTCCCTACCAAGCAATAAAGGTACCCCAAGAATTCCAGAAAGAGTTTCTGGGCACAGGCCCTTCTTCCTACCCTTTATAGCCCTGAATGCCAGTCCTACTTTCCTGGTTTTCTCCACCCAAAGGTAGGCTCGGTCAGGTTCACAAGGGGATGCTTCCCTGGCATCGATAAAATGCTTTGAGATCTTGAAAGATCTAGGTGGAGGAAGGGAAATAGAGAGCATGGTCGGCCATGGGGTGAAGAATTGAATGAGAGTGAGTAAGAGAGAAGACGAAGGGAGAAGAAGGCAAAAGAACCAATCAATGCTATTCTGTTAACCCTCCTGGAGATGAGCTAACCATTCACAATGGTCAGACAGGGCTGGGCCGGGGAATAAGACCCTTCATTCACCTACCCCCAGCCCCTCCTCCCTATCAAGAATGTTGACTAACAAGGAATCTTGGAGCACAGCCACTCACCAAGTAGACTGAAGATTGGGGAAGGGAAGTGATTAACCCAAGGTCACGAAGCAATTTAGTAACAAAGCCTGGACTAGGCCCTAAGTCTCATGACTCCCAAACCAGGGGGAATCTTTCCATTATACCATGTTGCTCGACGATTCAGAAGGTCATGAGTCAATATGGCAGGAACCACCCCTTCCCCCAGCCCCAGTAGGCCAGACACGCCAGGCCACTGGTCTCTTGCCTTTTCTCTACCCTGCTCTCCCCCTTCCTTCAAAAAAGTAGAGGTTGCCCTACCCCCACACAAGACCACAAAGATTAGCTCTATGGCTTTGGGATGGGATAGCTGAGAGGGCCACAAACAGGCTGCCCAGGCAGCTCTGGGAGAGACTGGCATTAGGGTGAAGTCTACTTTGCTAAGTCAGGAAAGGATGGACCCAAAGACAAGCTCAGTGATAGACTGGAAGGAGCAGGGAAAGGCTGCCACATGGCTACTGGAGGTAAGCTAGAAGAACAGCCAAAGTATATGATAATGGGAAAAGCACTCTAGGCCAGAGACCCGAGTTCTAATTCTCACTTTGGCAATAATGGGTGATGTGACATTTGGAAAGTCACTAAACTTCCCTGTGTCTCAGTTTGCTCATCTGCCAAATGAGGATAATAATCCCCATTGTCCATCCCTACATTGTTCACAGGGTCCTCGTTCACTATCAAGTGAAAGAACAATTTTCAAATTGTGAGAGGCCACAAAGGGACAGGGAATGGAGCTATGATTTCATTGGTACGGGGTGGTGATGTCAAACTCAAATAGAAATAGCTGCATATTGACCTGAAAAAACACAAATTAACATTATCTACATTGTATTGTATTTTTAAAAAATTTTGCTGAACATTTCCTAATTATATTTTAATGTGATTTGAGTAGCACTTAGGAGTTTTGAAAGCAGCCCCCTTGAGCTTGGCATGTCTGGTATTGGGGACTCCCAGGTGAGGAAACTCTCTTTACCAATGCAAGTTGGCAGCTTTTCTGTAACTCATTGTCTAAGAGAGTTGTCTGAGCCACTGAGAGGTTAAATGACTTGCCCATAGTCACACAGCTGATATGTGTCGGGGCAGGACTTGAACCCAGGTCTTCCTGGCCAGATCTCTATCCACTAGGCCATGCTGGTGCCACACAGATTAAAACTAGGGTAACAGCTGTGGCATCCAACTCATAAGCTTGTAGTGAGGCTCACATGACGTAATATATTAAAAAGGGCTCTGTCGACCCTAAAGCACTACAAAACTAATACACTAATGATGAGAATCTTGTGATCCCAATGGTCCTCTCTCTTCCCTGTACCCCATCCCCGTCCCATTCTCATTCCCTAACTTTATCTGCTGACCTCCATCAAGTAGGTACCTGGTCTAGAAAACGATGAGCTGGCCCACTCCCCTTTCTAATCCCTTGACATTCAGATCCTAGACATTGCTGACTCAGACCCAGAAGGAAGGAGGGGTTGACTTTGAGTTAATTCTCGAAGACAAGAGGGCCCAACAGCTGGTTCCCTCTCCCAAAGAAAACATCAAAGTGAAAGCCTGGCCTGGGTCCAGGCAAATGTGTTCCATCACCCTGTACCTCCCTGCCAGCTTTAGGAATGTTTCAAAAGAGCAAAAGACTGTGGTTGACTGAGCTTTACAGACGTCACAACCATCTCCGGACGTTTGTCTAAATGTCTTTTTGGAGACATTCCCTTCTATGGGGAAACTTGGCCATGGTTCCAACAGGAGGGCTGCCGATTGAGCTGATGACATTTCTTCTCCCCATCGTCGTCTCTACTGCAAAGGTGATGACTTGCCCAAAGCAGCTTTGTTCCCTTGTAGTGAATTTCAAGCCTCTACATCTTCATGAAAAAGCCAAGGTCTCCACTGCTCCCCCAACACAACCCTCGTTCTGGTGGGGGTGCTGTGCCCCTTAGCTCTGCTTTGACTCCAGAGGGAGCTAGCTGTAAGGTGGCAGGGGCTGGGGAAGGGAAGCAGTTTAAGACTTTGTACCCTCAGAGGTAATCACCCCTGGGGAAGACAGAAGGGATTAACGCAACTCCGCACCTCCAAGGTCCCCCGCCCAATGCTTTCGAGGCAATGACTGGAATTTAAAGCAAATTTTTACAGCCTCTGTTTGGAATGCAGGAGGCAGGGTGGGACAACCTTCCTGGATGGACCAGACAGTTCCCACAGAACGTCAGGTTAGGAGGCAGAGTTTCTAGATCCGTCTCCCCTTGCTCTAAAGTGGATGCAATTGGACAAATGCCCCATCACCCTCTGAAGTAGCCTTGCTCCAATAAGAGGTCAAAGGACCGTAGATTTTGAACTGGAAGGGACTTTAGAGGTCATCTAGTCCAACTCCTTCATTTTGGCAATGGGGAAACTGAGGTCCAGAGAGATTAAGCAACTTTCCCAAGGTCATACAGGGAGTAAACGGCAGAGTCAGGATTTGAACTCAGGTCTTCTAAGTTAAAGGCCAGCACTCTTTCCACTGCACTATACTGACTCAAGGTTTCCAGCAATGAACCTAAATCCCCAGAGTTTCAGAGATAGAATTGACCTTGGAGATCAATCAGCTTATTTAATGCCTTACTTAATGCCCAAGGTCACACAGCGAGTTAATACTAGGGACGAAGTGCCCATGTCCTGCATTACCAGGAAAATCATTGATCTTTTCTATATCTCACCTTCCCTGTTTGGAACAGGTTTGTTCTGGAATTTTAGCATGATCCAAGAAGCCCAAATTAACCCAGTTCTTGTCTTCCTCCTATGTTCCTCTCAACAGGTACAGGATTACCCAGGCCACTCATTCATTCATTTAATCAACATGGATTGAGCACCCAATATATGTAAGTGCATATGGTAGGTACTGTAATAGACATGTGTAGATAGCTTTTGTTTTATTTTTTAAAAGGATAACCACAAAGATCCTATGAAGGAAGATGCTGTCTGCATCCAGAAAGTGAACACACACTCACAGAGAGAGAGAGAGAGACAGAGACAGAGACAGAGAGAGAGAGAGAGAGAGACAGAGATTACAGCTCAGAAATTGATGGGAGGGAGTAGAATTCACCACCTTTCCTAGAGATCTTCAAACTTCTGGAAGACCTCCTATCCTTAGGTTAGATAGGAGCAGTGCTGCCGAGAGGCAGTGGGGGGTGGGGGTGGGGTGAGAAATGGACAAAATGACTTGCAGCCAAAGAATCTGAAAATTCCTTAGAGCTTTGTTGCAGACTAACAACAACAACAAACAGAGTGCTGGGGGAGATGCAAAATTTAGACATAACGGTTGTTGCTTTCAAGGAGTTCTCTGGCTAAGACACATGTGCAGACAACCATCAGACAACCATAATACAACATAATATAATAGGTTGGCTCAGTGACAAGGCCGGGTCACGTCTGGTGAACTGAAAGGGGTCTGGGGTGGGTGGGGAGAAACACTGCTGAGTCTCTTGGATGCAAAATGAGATGTGGAAGGAAGACGAGGGACAAGAGAATCATTCCCCCGTTCCCCCAACTCAGCCCAGCATCTCCTAAGGCATCTGTGGGATAACTCATGACCAGGGAGGAACCAAACCCAAGGCCACCGCCCCACCTGGGACATGGCAGGGATGGGGGGACTGATTAAGGAATGGGTGGAATCCTAATGGGAGGTTCAAACCTGACATGAATGATGTCATCCTTTTAAGAAGGGCTGGGTCAGTAGGGTAGAGTAAAAGCTTTCTTCTCTGTCTCTTCTTAAGGGAGAGATTTCCAGGTGCTCACTGTGCTACCTAACTCTGTCTTCTCTTTTCCATCCCTACTTTAAACCCAACCCCATCAGAAGACAGTATTTCACTAGCTGCATGACCCTGGGCAAGTCACTTAACCCTGATTGCCACACACACACACACACACACACACAAAAGAGTATTTCCCTGAAGAATGATATTTGTGAACTCTAGAGCATCTGGGAGCTTAAATGACCATCCTCTCTCTTTACACTCCCTTCCAAATCCCTAAGACATGTTCAGAAAATCTTTAACCTCTACCCCTAAGTAAAGCCTCTCCCCATTGTTCACTACCCCTAACTTTCTCTACCCAAGGTTTGTTGTTATTCAGTCATTTTAGTCGTGTCTGACTCTTCATGACTGACCAAATTTGGGGTTTTCTTTGCAAAGTTAATGAAGTAGTTTGCCATTTCCTTCTCCAGCTCATTTTACAGATGAGGAAACTGAGGTAAACAGGATTAAGTGACTTGCCCAGGGTCACTCATCTAATAAGTGCCTGATGCCATTCTGGAACTCAGGTCTTCCAGACTCTGGGCCCAGTGCTCTATACCCTGAGCCACCTAGCTGCCCAGCATTTACCCTTCTCCAAATGTGGATCCTACTGATAGGATTTATGTTTATTTTATCATCCAATCTAATGCAAAAAAAAATTAAGTGATAGCTAGTAATAGAGACAAAGATGAAACAATCCTTGCCCTTTAGAAGTTTACATTCTACTGAGTGAGTTTTACTTTATTTGTCATCCTCAGGCTCAAGTAATAAGACTCTCCTTGAGATGTCACTCAAGAAAATCACAGCATCATAGACCTGGAAGGAACTTGAGAGGACATTAAGTTCAATCCCCTCATTTTACAAATGGCTATGCTGAAGTCCAGAGTGGCTAGAGGCTAAGTGCTTTGTGCAGGGTCACACAGCAGGTAAATATCTAAGGCAGAATTTGAATCCAGATCGTCTTGATTCCAAATCTATCCACCATACCACACTCATACTCCCCTCCTCAGTAAACTCCCATGGCTCCCTATTACCTCTAGGATCAAAAAAATACTCCTCTGCTTAACATTCAAAGCCCTTTACAGCCTGTCTTCAATCTACCATTCCAACTTTATGATATATTACTTCCCTTCACGGGCAACTAGGTGATGTAGTAGATAGAGTGCCAGCCCTGGAGACAAGAAGACTCATCTTCCTGAATTCAAATCCAGCCTCAGATACTTACTAGCTGTATGATCCTGGGCAAGTCACTTCACCCTGTTTACCTCAGTTTCCTCACCTGTCAAATGAGAAGGAAATGGCAAACCACTCCAATATCTTTGCCAAGAAAACCCGAAATGGGGTCATTAAGAGTCAGGCACAACTGAACAACTACAATACTTCCCTTCATGTACTGTACAGTCCAGCCAAGATGGTATTATTGTTATACATACATGATACTCTCCCCTCTTCATGCCTTTGCTCAGGCCTGGAATGTAGTCTCTCCTTGCTTCCATCCTGAAGACCCCTTAGCTTCCTTTAAAGTTCTGTTCAAGGGCCCCCTTTTTTTCCTCCATAAGATCTTTTCTAATCCTCCCAGCTGCTAATGAGTTCTCCAAAATAATCACTTTGTGTTTATTTTGTATGCAAGATGTCCCAAAAGTCTTGGTGCAGTTTCTTCTTATTAAAAGCTTAAAACTGCACTGAGATTTACGTTTATATATGCCATCTCCCTGAGAGATCACAAGTCCCTCGAAGGCAGGGATTGTTTGGTTTTTGTCTGTGCCCCAGTGCTTTGCCCGGTGCCTGGTACAAGGTAGGTGCTTAATAAATGTTTATTGATTAAATAATTGACCGAGATGTTCTTTGGGAAACCAGCCCGAAGGTTGCCCAAGAGATGAACTCAGAATTATAGGGTAGCCACTCAATCCTGCTTATCTCTCCCCTCTGCCAGAAAGGCCGAGATGCATGCCAGGACAGTCTACATATGTCATTCATCTCTGCTGGAGCCACCCTTCTGGTGGTCATCCCGATGGAGGCAGGGCTAGACTTGACCGTCCCGGGTAGATCCATCTGCCTCCTACATACTGAGAGATTCTACTACTTCCTGTCTTAGTCTCACATCCACGGAAGGAAGTTCTTTTTGGGTCTAATTTAAATTCCTTCTTTGACACTTTTAGCGGTACAACCCTGAGCAAGTCACTTAACCTCAGTCTCTATAAAATGAGAATGGTAATAATAATAATAATAACACCTAGCTCCCAGAGGCGTTGTGATAATTGGATGAGATATTATACTACATGTAAAGCATTTAGTGTATGTAAAATGTTTTGCAAACTTAAAGTACTATATAAATTCAGGCTGTTCTATTCTTATATCCCTATTGTATTAACTTATGCCCATTTCCCCTTTGCTCTGCCCTTAGTAGACAAGTTCTATCAACTAGCATTTAGTAAGAGCCTACTATGTGCCAGGCACTGGGCTATGTGCTGGGTAATGAAAGATGAAAGCAAAGTTGCTTGCCACCCTTTGTCTAGGAAGAGATGGAGTGACAACCATGGCATTCTCTTTCCAAGGTAGAATTCCAGTTCTATTTGTCTTTCTATGTAGGTCAATTTCTCCATCCCCAAATCTCTCCTCCCCACGGCCACCTTCAGCTGTCACTCAGAATAGCTCCTGTCTTGGGAAACAGTAATGGGGTACAGACTGAAAAAAGGGGAGATAATTGGGTAAAGAATCAAGAGTATTGGTTTTGCAGTCAGAGCATCTGGGTTCTGATGATTATTAATTGTGGGAAGGAAGAAAGAAAGGAAGCAAAGTAAGAAGAAAGAAAATAAGGAGGGAAAGAAGGGAGAGATGAAGGAAGGAAAAAAGGAAGGAAAAGAAGAAAAAAGAAAAGGAGGGAAGAAGGGAGAGAGAAAGGAAGGGAGGAAAAGAAGAAAGAAAAGGAGGAAAAGAAGGGAGAGAGGAAGGAAGGAAAATAGGAAGGAAGGAAGGAAGGAAAAGAGGAAGGAAGGAAAGAAGGAAGAGAAGGAAGGAAGTAAAGGAGCAAGAAAGAAAAGAAGGAAGGAAAAAAGGTAAAGAAGGGAGAGAGGAAGGAAGAAAAAAAAGGAAAGGAGAGAGGGAGGAAGGAAGGAAGGAAAGAAGGAAGGTAGGAAGAGAGAGAGGGAGGGAGGAAGTAAAGAAACAACCAGGCACTACTCTAAGCCTTTGCAAATATTATCTCATCTGATCCTCACAGCAATCCTGGGAGGTAGGTGTTATTATTATCATCCTCATATTATAGATGAGAAAACTGAGGCAGACAGAGGTGCAGTAACTTGTTCAAGGTCACATATCTGATTTCAGATTTGAACTCAGATCTTTCTGACTCCAGGATCCATGCACTGTGGTGCCACCTAGACATGTGACCTTCACAAATCATTTAAAATCCCTAAGTCTTTGTTTTCTTATCTATAAAACAAGGGGATTGAAAAAGATGGGGCAGCTAGGTGACTCAGTGGACAGAGTGGTGGACCTGGGGTTGGGAAGACTCATCTTCCTGAGTTCAAATTGGCCTCAGACACTTACTAGATGTGTGACCCTGGGCAAGTCACTTCATCCTGTTTGCCCCAGTCTCCTCATCAGTCAAATGAGCTGGAGAAGGCAATGGCAAACCACTCCAGTATCTCTGCCAAGAGAACCCCACATGGGGCCATGCAGAGTCAGACATGACTGAAATGACCGGACGATAACAGAACGAGATGACCTCTGAAGTCTCTTCCAGTTCTGGCTCATGATCCCAGGAGTCTGCTGCACCTTTTGTCACATTCCTATTTATACTCCCTTCCTCCCCTTTCTCTTCCCCTCCTCCCCTCAGTCCGCGGGCCTCTTGCACGTCAATCCTGCATTCCTATAATAGCTTCCTGGCTGACAGTCTTTCTCCCATCAGTCTTTCACACAACGTCAAATAGAACTTCCCAAAACACTGCCTTCATCATCTCTCCCCAACAGCCTGCAATTGCTCCCTACCACCTCTCCCCATCACACTGAAACTCCTCTCCCTCGATCCTGCATAACCTTCCCCCCACCTTCGTCCTCACCTTTCCGAAAGATCTCAGAATCAGAAAGAACATTAGACGTCGCCGAGTCTTACTTCCCATGGAATTCAGGCATCCCTTCTACAACGTTCATGACGAGCGGTCTCCAGCTACTGTTTGATGATTCCTTACGGGTGGCCCATTTCACCTCCAGATCTCCATCACCCTGTCCTCAAGGCAAGACTCCTCACCATCCCCATTTCCCTTGCTTTGCTTCTGCTGCTCCCCCATGACTGGAAGACCTATCCCCCCCCTCACCCCGATCCACTTATCCAACTCCTACCCATCCTTTTAGAGGCCCAACTCCTCCACAATGTCTCAGATCATCTTTGACCTTCTTTCATATCGGCAGTATCTCAGCTGAGTAGGTTTTTGTCCCTTACGTGCTCCTGTGGGTTAGTTTTGTCTCCCCCAAGAGCCTGTGCTCCCTGAAGACGAGGTCTGCTTCTAACCCTTCTTTGTCATTCCCCACTGCACCCAGCCTGGTGCTGGACTCCCATCAGGAGCTTGATAATTACTTGATTAATATTGCAGGATCATCTGAGCCGAGGCATTGGGAAGGGAGCTGTGAGGTAATGAGAAAGGAAGCCTCGGTCAGGGAGGGGGATGTCTGGGCTCCGATTGTCTGACTGCACTTGGCCTTGTTCTATCTGATGTCCGGGGAAGCTTTCTAGAGTGGAGGGCTCCTCCTCTGGGCTGAAGCTTCAGCTATCCCCGTAGTCCTGGGGGAGGGGCTGGCATGACCCCTTGGGGCTTTATGCCACCTCCTCTACAAAGCTTTTCCTGGCCCCCACAGATGGAAGTGAACTCTCCTTCATCTGACCCCCTGTCACTTCATCCTCTTCTTATACACTTACCAGTCTATCATCTGTGAGAGGCACACTAGTCTCATGGAGAGAGCTCTGCCTCTGGGCCAGTCACTTCACTTTCTGTTAAATGGGAATCATGATATCTGCAGTACCCAACTCACAGGGCATTTATAAGGATCAACTGAGAAACAGCGGGTAGGAGCTTTAATGTGCCCCCATTCTGTCTGCTATCATTCAGAACATATCACAACCATCTACTTAGAGATGAAAGGCACCTGAGGGGCCAGCTAGTCTAACACCTTCACATTACAGTTGAGGAATATGATGCCCAGAGAGGTGAAGGGAGACTTACTCCAAGGTCACACAGGTGCTAGGTGACCAAGGAGCAGTATCCCAGTTAAACTTGGGTCTAAGGACCATAGATTTTGAACTAGAAGTATGTGGATAATTAATAACAACTGAGGAAATCATCTGAGCTATATGATTTATTAGCAAAACAGGCATAATAAATGGGTCAATGGATTCCCCAGTCAGTCCAAAGACCCTGAAATACAGAGGGAGACAGATTTTTATGTATTAAAAACAATAACTCAAAAATTTTTTTGGTCGCTCAGTTGTGTTTGACTTTTTGTGACCCTATTTGGAGTCTTATTGGCAGAGATACTGGTGTGGTTTGCCATTTCCTTCTCCAGTTCATTTGACAGATGAGGAAACTGAGGCAAAGAGGGTTAAGTGACTTGCCCAGAGTCACACAGCTAGTAAGTGTCTGAAGCTGGATTTGAACAAACTCAGGTCCTCCTGACTCCAGGGCCAGTTCTCTGTCCACCTCGCCACCTAGCTGCCCCATTAATCAAATAAAGCCAATTAATTAAAAGAAAACAGTTAATCAGGATACAAAATTAGGTAATCTCATTTCTAATTGGAGGAAAGATTAGGTACTTTCCAAGTTGGGAAGGGGAGAACAAACAGGTGCAATTCCCTGAATTCAGAAAAGAAGGTGTCCCACTCCCCAAAGTGTCTGTATACAATCAAAGGAACATGGAAACAACAACCGAATGACCAGTAGGGGCCAGTTTTCAGATAAGACCTATGGGCTGCTTGAGATGTACAATTGGGAGAAAACGCCTTGCATTGATCTTTGGATCTGACAAGGTTTCTGGTAAACATAACCGAGGTCCTTGGTTAAGGGTTTCTAAGCAGCAGATAGAGGTGGTCCAGTTCCCCAGCTACTCAGGACTAGGTCAAACAATGCAATAAAGTTTTCTCATAAGACAGAAATTGGACTAGACCCATAATTCAATAAAAAAAGGAACTGAGCTAGATCCAGAATTGAGTCACAAGATGGAGTCAGTGTAGTTCACTCAATTCCCACAGTTCCCTCAGAAGGGACTCTGAAGGCCATCTAGTCAATCTCCTCTTTTTACAGATGAGGAACCAAGGCCCAGAGAGTATAAGTGTCTAGCCCGAGGTCACATAGGTAATTAGAGCAGGGTTGAAATTCCAGTTCAGGTTCTTTGAGTCCAAATGCAGCACTCTTTCCATTGGACCACATTGCCCCCTCCCATCTCGGAGAATGCCTCCACCCTGGTGGATGCTACTCTAATGCCTCATTATGGTGCAGCGATAACTCTGGGTTCTTGAAGGCTCTGTCAGTGGAGATCTAACTTTGGTAGGTCCTAACCAAGCAGGAAAGGCTGATCTGGTGTCCAAAGACCAGCTGGATTGGCTTCAGAGAAGCCCGTTACTAGGTTAGTTGCTGAGGGGTGTGGGATGCACTTTTCAACCACAGTAATTCTTGAAGACCATCTACTCAGTTGTAGAGGAGTTGAGAGGGGCAGCAATGGATAGTGATCCAATTATGTTGTATCCTCTCAATAGATCACAAGTGAACTGTCCAAGGTTATACAACTAGTTGGGTAGGGTCAGAGCTGGGATTCAAACCCAAGGTTCAGACTCTCAGTCCATGAGTATTGGCACTAAAGATCAACTTTGGGTGGGACTAGGGGAACCTATCTAGCTATTGGTGCCCCTCTCTAAGGGCACCAATGTAAAGATAGTCAACAACTTATCCAAATGCTTGCTCTTTCCAGGGAAGGAACTATACTAAGGTTTGGCAGCAGCTTAGAACATGGCACCCAGTCCAATCTCTAGTGCTAAGGGCAGGGAGGGGTTCTTTGACCATGACTGATCCTCTTCACATTGGTCCAGAAGTAGCTCTCATATCACTGATGCCCTTAGGCACACGACCTCCTGTCTTGATCCTCCCCCCTCCCAAGTAGGGAGATCCTGGCACCTGACACCTAGGCACATATCTCCATGGTCAAGACAAAAAGGGGAAGAAGGCAGCTCCCCATATCACCTCTTATTCAGCCTCAGGTCCAACATCTGTAAAATGGGAATGATAACAGCACCTATTTTCATGTTATCTGTCACATTAGACTCTAAGTTCCTTGAGGGCAGGATGTTTTTGCCTTTCTTTGTACCTCTAGAATTTAGCACAGTGCTTAGCAGAGAGCAGGTACTCAATAAATGCTTGTTGACTTGACTTGGCTTCATCATATCTTTCCCCTACAGCTTGCAATCTCTCCCTACTACCTATCCCAACCAAATTCAAACTTCTCTAAGAAGCCCTCTCTCCTGACCCTGCCTAACTTGGACATTGAATGCTTTTGTCTGGAAGGCAGGAACAGGCTTGCCCACCACCTTGAGGGAAACCGTGAGGTGACTATTTTTCTTGTTATACCAAGGGAAAGAAGGGGACATAGCCCAGGGGAGAACAGATGGAGAAACAAGGCCTGGAGTCAGGAAGGGGAACTAACTGCCCGGGACTTATAATAACAGTAGTAATAAGATTTGGCCCTTGAAAAGCTCTTTACAATACACATGTGGTCTTCAATGCCAAGGACCTGACCAAGTTATTTTAAGTTTCAATGATGCCTATTGTACAGATGAGGAAAATGAGGTTTAAAGGAGAAGTTGGTTGCCTAGGGTGACTTGGCTGGGATGACCTAGAGCTCTTCTGGGTGTAAGTCCACTGCCTCTTCCCCTCTGCCAAGCCTTTCAACAACTCTGGTAAAACCTGGGGTTGTGGGAGAGAAATTAATGAAATCAAAATTCATAATTGGAGTAAAGACCTGATACCGCACAGGAACCTTCATTTAGGGCAAACTGAACAAGGTACCCTTAGGCAGGGCCTGTCAGACAGATCACACCTGATTCCCTGGAGAGACCGCCTATTTCTATTGTCACAGCTGATCAGAAGAGCATAGACAATGGCCGTGCAGGGGTTATCTATCTTCCTGTTTCCTTTCCTAGTTTAGAGTGTTTATGGGGGCTTTACCTACTCAGAAAGATCTCAGAGAAAGGAGATTTCTACTCTCTTATTCACTCATTCATTAATTCAATTCTTTTTTTTTTTTTGCCCCGGTTCACACAGCTAGTAAGTGTTATGTGTCTGAGGCCATATTTGAACTCAGGTCCTCCTGAATCCAGGGCCGGTGCTCTATCCACTGCACCACCTAGCTGCCTCCAATTAATTTAATTCTTTATTAAGCATCTAATGTGTACAAAACACCGTGATAAGTACTGGGGGTCTACAAAAATAACAAAGCATAGCCCCAGCTTTCATTAAGTTTATCCTATCATCAATCAATCAACACACATTTATTAAGCACCTACTATATGCCAAGCACAAGAGATACAAAAACAAAAATGAAACCATTCCTGCCTTCAAAGAACTTGAATTCTTTTGAAACAACATGAATATAAATAAGCTTATATACCATACATACAAAATATTCATAAATGCCTGGGCATGTACCATGACTGTGATACCCAAGAAATGTTTTCTCTCATGTCCCCTCAATTTCTCCTTCAGGGCAGGGAGTACTGGGGTCTATTTTTGTCCACAGCTATCACTGCTTTGCTCCTCTCCTCTTCTGACCCTGAGCAGAGGAGACTTTGGGAACAGATTTTCTTTCAGTCAGGAGATTCAACTGTTTCCTGTCTTCCCAGAGTGGTGCCCAGCTCTAATTCACCACCTCCCTACCTATCCCAGCAATGAGTTCTGTGGCCATCTTCAGGGAGTGATCATAGTCTAGTGACTTCTGTTTCCCCAGTTATAAGATGCTAGGGTTGATGTAGCGCTGTGGAAAGGAGGTTGAATTTGGAACCAGAAGACCTTGCTCCTAATTCTGGCCCCGATTCAAATTTCAGTCCTAAGATTTGACCTCGAGCAACCTATATCACTTCTCTGGGCCTCGGTTTCCACATCTGCAAAAATGAAGTGATTAGTAGACTAGATAACCTCAGAGGTGCCTTTTGGCTCTAAATCCATGACCTTGTATCTAGAGAATAATTACTGTTTGAATAATATTTTAAAGTTTGCAAAATACTTTGTCTATTATCTCATTTGACTCTCATATTAACCCTGTGAGGCTGGTACCACAGGGATTCCACTGACAGATAAGGAAATTGAGGCTCAGAAAAGTGATGTGCCTAGACTGTGATCAGTCAGTGTCAGGGGCAGAATGTGAACCCAGGAATTCCTGACTCCCAGTCTAGCATGCTACCTCCTGTATCAGACTGCCTTACTTAGACGATCTCTACAGTCCCTTCTAATATTTTATGAGACCTGCCCTTTCTGCATGGCTTGATTTGAGATCTAGGCTTAAGCTTAGAGGGGAGGGAGGTATGAGGGAGGGAAGGAAGGAGAAAAGCTGGCCTCTCTGTTCCCTCCCCTTGGAGATGAGAAAGTGCTCACTCAGCAGGTACTGTCAGAAGGGCACAGGGTCCAGGTTTGGGGGAGTCAGGCAGAGCGCAGGGGGAAGGAGAGAAAAGGCCATGGCAGGACATTGTGTATGAGGCACAGTGTGTATATGGGGGTGTATGTTGTGGGGAGAGAGAGTCTGGCACGACTGTCTCCTATAGGGCCAAAGCTGATCACCAGAGTCTGAAGAAGAGCCTACTCCAGAGAAGTCCAGAACAGAACAGTGGCTGTAATTAATTAAGAATTGGAGAAGGCATTATGCCTTGCAGGGACAGTCCTAGAAAAAAAAGAGATCCTAGGATCAGGGGGCTGTCAGATCCCCACCATCCTCTTTCCCCCCTATCACGTCAACAGGACTTATTAGTCTCTGGCTAACAAGTTAGTTAGTTCCCCTTCCTGACTCCAGGCCTTGTTTCTCCATCTGTTCTCCTCTGGGCTGCACCCCCTTCTTTCCCTTGGCATAACAAGAAAGATAGTCACCTAGTGGTTCACCTCGAGGTAGTGGGCGAGCCTGTTCCTGCCTTCCTCTGCCTGGCCAGGCACAGAGCGGACCCCTGCCTGCCAATCAGGAAGAAGCTTGCCTTCCAAACAAAGGCATCCAATGTCCAAGGTCTCTCCTCTGCCCTGTAGGGCCCAAGTATGGCTCAGGAGAACCAGGGAGAAAAGTGGGTGCTGCATATATCCCTACTGAGACTGGAAGTCCTAAGGAAGGGAGGGTGGTTGGGACAACGGTAGGGGCTTTTTTTTTTTTTCTTAAACCAGGAGTTTGGAAAACCTTTTCCTGAAGAGGGGGCAGAGGGCAGCAGAGAACAGAGTCCCTGGGATTGTAGAGGAAATAAACGCAACCTTAAAAGGCAGCTCAGCCCGAGTGGGAGACTCCCAGGCAAGAAACCTGACCCTGGGAGGAGATTGGCTCCAAGGACCTATTTGCTTCCTGAGTCCCCCTTTCTCAGGTACGGGATCACTGCCAAAGGATAGGAACCTCATCCTTCTGTTCCCTCCCCTAACCCTACTCCTCCCTTCCCTGGGGGTCCTAGTCCAAAGATCAGGAGGGAATCTCAGAATCCTACAGTATTAAAACTGGATGGAACCATAGAGACCTTGCAGCCCCCTACCCTCATTTTATAGATAAGGAAACAAGGGGCTGAGAAAGATGAAGTGATTTGTCCAAGCCCAATTTGTTTTCTGAAAACCCAGATGGGACTGGGATGAATCAGAATTACAATAAATAGGCCAGGGGAGAGGGATGTCTAGGAATCCAGACATCCAGGGAATACAGAGGCCCCTACCTAGACCGAGGCTTTGGAGGACTGTGATGAGAGGGCTTTGTATGCCAACCCCTTAATCACAACTACTTAGAGAAGCAACAAAGCCAGCCTGAAGCAGCCAGGGCAAAGACTGAACTGAATGGTCATATATCTTTGATTCTGGAAAGTAACCCTCTTTCTAGGCAATGGGAGAAAGTTTTAGGGATCACAATGAGACTCAGACATTACTTTCCCACCCCAAACACACAAGCAATTGGTGTTATGAGCCTTTCCCTGTCTCAAAACCTAAGTACATCTTCCCAGCCCTATCCTACAGGGGAAATGGAGTAATTGTGTAATTCCCTCCTTGGATCACAGATTTAGATCTGCAAGGGACCTTTAAAGTCATGCCGTGCAACCCCCTCCTCTGACAGATTAACACACTGGAGCCTGGATAGGCGAAGAGAATTGCCCAATTTCCCTCTCTCAAAATCTCCCTCTCAGCCCCAGTTGTCCCATCTCTATTACTGGCTCTTGGTTCTGCTCACTCAGGTCACTATAATGGAATGTGCAAATACTCAGAGTGCTTGGAGGGGGAGGGGAAGGAACAGGAAATCTCACGTGGAGCTGACACAGGATGGACAGGGCAAGGTGTCAGTGAGTCACAGAGCCAGGCCCCACTGTCAAGGAATCACTGAGGGCCAGAGGAACTAGAGACAGAGGAGAGGGACAGTCCTTGAGAAGTGGCCGAAATGGACCTTTGCTGCCCTCCACCCAAGACCTGCTCTTGGAGCCCTCCTACACAACAATTAATTGCACAAATTAGATGTGATCGATTCCTAAACTCATGAATCCTAGCTATGCAGACCTATTTCCCATTTCCCCTTCTCTTCAATCTGCATAGTGCTCATACCGAGGCCTGGGTGTCTGGAGATGGAATAGAGGAAACCAGAAAGAGGCTGTGTAGAGAAGCATTCTCCCTCCAAGGTGGGTTTTTAGTTATAACATCACCCTTCTCTAATCATCCCCTGCCACCAGATCATCTCCTGGGACAAGTAAGACTTTTCTTTCACCCCTTGACAGAGGAGAAAGCTCTCCTCTCAGAGGAGACTCCAGCTGGAGACATCCATCTCTGATTCCTAACCTGCCGCTCCCCACTCCACTTCCCACACAATCAGTCCTTAAACCATGTCGACTTAGAATTCCCAAACCACACGTTTCCCCTAGAACCAACCACCCCTCACACATTTCCAGCCCCTAACACTAACCCTTTGCCTGCTGGCTGGAGGTGAGAGGTGGGGCATTCATCCCATTTCCACATTACCAGCAGACATTCTCTGAGGAAGAACAGGCCAGCCAGGCTCAGAAGTCTTCCCCTCGTTGCGCTCTGGACTAAGTTTAGTTACAACGGGCAGGAAGGCAAGGAGATGGGCAATCCCCAAAGCCCTTGCCGCCGCCGCCGCCGCCCCTCCCCCCCCCAGCAATACCTCATTGCCCCCAACACACACCCTCAGCATCTCAAGGCTCAGACAGAGCATTTGGCCAGACAGAGCTCAGGCCTTGGGCTCCCTTCTGTGTGGCTCTCTAGTCCAGATGCCTGGGTTCCCCGGGTTCATCAAGTCCCAGAAGAAGGACACTTAAAGTCTGTTGAGGGGAGCTTTAAAAAGCAACAAGAAACTTTGCTTTGGAGATGGTGATGGGAGTCCAAGGGCCACTAAACTGGCCCGGACACCTGAGTCCGATTTGCAGAATCCTGGAATTGAGGAGGTTAAGAGCAATGGAGTGTGTGTGTTGGGGGGGTATCTAAACATGAGAAAATGCCCTCGCTCTTACTGCTGACCACCTGGAATTTGGGGCGGCTGCGCTCTCCGCCGGCCGCACCCCCTCCCTATATGCCACACACAGAGTGCGTCTTCTCTGCCTCTCCTTCCACCCCCCGCCCCAAGGTAGAGAGCAGCGCGGCCCCTTTAAGAGTTCCTCCGCTGTACCTTGCTCCGTTTACACCTCGGGCAGTACCTCCTTCTTCCCCTGCAAACATTCCCCTACCCCACCCCCAGTGCACCCCAGGCAGACAAGCCGGACCGAATGCGCAGCTCGCAGGGCAGGACTTACCGCTCCGCGCCCCGGCTCCAGCTCCGGCTCCGGATCCCGCTCCCTGCCTGGGGTGGGTGGAAGACGGGAGGAGGTCCGAGGAACTCAGTGCCCTGCGCCCTGCGTCCTGCGTCCTGCTGCTCTCCCCACCCAGGCACGGCGGCTGCTTCCCCTGTTCAGGAAAGGTGAGCAGCTCCCGAGAGAAGCTGCAACCTGAGCCGGAGGGGGAGGAGGGAAGGAAAGAGGGAGGGAAAGGGGACGGTCGGGAAGGGGAGGAGGAAAGGGAAAAGCCCAGCCCCCGGCTGGAGTTTTTCACTTGTCCATGTTGACTCCTCCCCCTCCGGGCCCTGCCCTCTGCCGCTGCCAATCCCCAGGACTAGCTCTGCCCAGGTGCCCACCCCCTCCTTCCAGCTCTGAGAACTCAGAGACCGCAGCGAGCCTTAAAGATCATGTAGTCCAGCCTCCTCATTTTACCAAGAGCCCCAGAAAAGGAAAGTGATTTATCCAAGGTCACACAGTTGAAGGCAGAGTTAGGACTCGAATCCAGGGCCCTGCCTACACCATGCTGCTGTCTCTCAGGATACTTATGAAATAGGTAGTTACTGTTATGTCCCTACCAGTATTCCATTGGTTCCCTTCTCCCTGTAATGTTGGTCAGCCTAATCCACCCCAGCTAGAAGTGTATCCCCATGACGTCCTGGAACGTCCTGTTGCTGATGGTTTTCCAATCCTTTGGTTCTCCCCAAGCCCAACTGAGCAAGCCACTTTAGTTGAAAGGCGGGCTTCTGCTTCCCTGTATTCGAAAAGTAGAGAATATTCACCATCATAATAGCTAGCATTTATAGAGTGCTTTTAGCTTTGCAGAGCTTTACAAAGGTCACCTCATTTATCCTCACAATAACCCTAGGAGGTAAGTGCTGGTATTATCCCCACTTTACAGATGAGGAAACTGAGGCAAACAGAGGGGAAATGACTTGTCCACTTACTATAACTAGTAAGTGTCTGAGGCAGGATTTGAGCTGAGATCTTGACTCCAGGTCCAGCCTTCTATCCACTGCCGCCTAGCTGTCAACTAGGAAAATTATGAATTTGAAAATCAGTAGTTTATTGTGTTCAGTCATGTGGTGACCCCATTCCCTGGGGTTTTCTTGGCAAAGATACTGGAGTGGTTTGCCATTTCTTTCTCCAGCTCATTTTACAGATGAGAAAACTAAGGCAAATAGGGTTAAGTGACTTGCCCAGAGTCACACAGCTAATAAGTATCTGAGGCCAGATTTGAACTCAGGAAGATAAGTCTTCTGGACTCTAGGTCAGCAGCCCTATCCACTGACACCTAGCTGCCCTGAAAATCAGTAGACCTGAATTCAAATTCTCCTCGGATACTTACTTGCTGTATGATAATAGGCAAATCACAACCTTTCGGAATCATGGTTTCCTCATCTGTAAGATGAGGCTAATCATATTTGCTGCTACCTATTGCACAAATTGTTTGTGAGCAATATATTCTTTTTTTTTTGAGGCAATTGGGGTTGTGACTTGCCCAAGGTCACACAGCTAGTAAGTGTCCAAGGCTGGATTTGAATTCAGGTCTTCCAAACTCTAGTGCTGGTCCTCTATTCATGCACCACCCAGCTGTCCCATGTGAGCAACATATTCTGAAAACCTCAAAGGAATATATAAATTGAGTGATTATTAATAAAGAGAAAAAACAGTTTACCTTTCAGGTTAGAAACAGCAGAACAAATGGACTAATGTGGAAAGATGAAGAAGTTACAGCATAAATCTGGTCATATTTTAGTACTGGTTCCTCTTTTAACCTGGTGAAAGGAGGAAATTATAGTCACCTGGTCAAGAAAGTTGGCACTGAGGTGGCCTGTGCCCTCTGCCCCAGTGGGGGGAGGGTTTCTTGTAATCTTGGGGCCATGACTAGAGGGGATCATTTCCATAGGGGTCCACAATGTGGTGGTTGTTCCTGCCAACCCACTTTGTCCAACAGTTGCTGAGACCCACTTGTCCCTTTGGTAATCCATAATAATAGTAATAATAATAAGAAGAAGGAATGGTTCTGTTGTATGTACTCAGCCCCTGTCAGACCACATCTCAGATATTTCATTTACTTCTGGATACCACACTTTCAGGACACGGATCAGCTGACAATTGGGCAGAGGAGGATAATCTGAATGGTAAAGGGCTTTACCATCATTCCATCTGAGGATCTGAAGGAACTGGGGGTGTTTGCTTGGAAAAGAGAAGATTCAGGGGAACAGATGATAACTGTTTTCAAGAGATTAGACTTATTCTGTTTGACCCTAGAGAGCAGAACTTGCAGTAGTGGGTAGAAACTGCAAAGCAAATTCGAACTATATATAGCTTATTCGTACATATTTTTTTTTTACTTGTCTCCCTCAGTAGAGTGTAAACTCTTTGAGGTGGCTACCATCTTTTGCCTTTCTTTGTATCCCCAGCACTTAGTACAGTGCCTGACATATAGTAGGTGCCTAATAAATGTTTGTTGACTGACTAGTTTGATTTAAGGAAATAGAATTCTCTAAATGTAGGATGGGTTGGTCCTCACCTGGACATCTTCCAGCAAAGGCTGGATGATCCTTTATCAGGTACGTTAGAGAAGGAATTCCTTTTCAGATATAAATTGGACTAGCCAGCCATCGAAACCCCAGCCTACTCTGAGATTCTGTGGTTCTTAGAGGCATCATAGTGTAGGAAAAAAAATGCTAGACTCAGAGACAGGAACCTACATCTGAATTCTGGTTCTGACACAGTAAGGAGGAAAGAAGGAAGGAAAAAGACATTTATTAAGCACTTACCAGGTACTTACTTAGCAAATGAGTTAAGCTTACCTAGTGAGATCAGTAAGTGAAAACCTGGCCAAGTCACTTAATAATAATAACAGCTGACGTTTACATAGTGCTGTGAGGTTTGCCAAGCATTTTACATATGTTATCTCACTTGGCTTTTAAAACAGCCCTGTGTAAATGCTATTTTTACCCCCATTTTATAGATGAGGAAATTGAGGATTAGAGAAGTGACTTGCCCATAGTAAGTCGCACAGCTAGTTGAGGTCAGAGCAGGATTCCAACCTAAATCTTTTAAGGCCAGTGTTTTGACCCACTGTGTCAGGTTAATTATCCACTATTGCTGAGTCTTGGTTTCTTTATTTCTAAAAAAGATTATAATAACACACACAAAAAGGAAAATGACCTATGTTGGCAGAGCTGTGGGAAAACAGGCACATTGCTACACTGTTGGTGGTGCTGTGGATTTCATTCTGGAAAGATCATTTGGAACCATGCCCACAAAGTTACTAACCTGTGCATAGTCTTTGACCTAGAAATACCACTACTAGATCTATACCCCAAGGATATCGGCTCTTTTTGTGGTGATAAAGAACTGGAAACTAAGGAGGAGTGCCCATCAATTGGAAATACCTATACAAATTACAGTATGTGAATGTAATGGAATACTATTGTATTGTTAGAAATGAAGAGTTAGTTTCAGAGAAACCTGGGAAGACTTGTATGGACTGATGCAGGGTAAAGTGAGCAAAACTATGAGAGCAATTTATACTATGATATAATATTGTTAAAGAAAAAAAAAGCACAATTTTAAAATACTTGAGAACTCAGTGATCACCTATGATTCCAGAGGACTGCTGATGAAAAATGCTACTTGATTTCTGACAAAGAGGTGATGGACTAAATATTTAGAATGAGATACATTTTTGGACTTTGTCAGTATAAGTATTTGTTTTGCTTAATTATGTTTATTTGTTACAAGGGGTTTATTTTCCGTTTTTCTTTTGGGGGTAAGAGGGAGGTGGAAAGGAAAAAAAAAAGAAATGCCTGATAATTTTTAAAAATAAAAAAATAGATGTAATATCTGTGGTACAGTAACTTGTATGTAAATGAATTATGATCACAGCAGACATGTACATAGTATATAAAGGCAATGTGTCTGACCTTAGAGCCAGAAAGACCTGGGTTCTAATTCTACCTTTAACATATACTGGCTGTGTGACCCAGGACAAATAACTTAACCTCTCAGTACCCCCAGGAGACTCTCTAAGACCATAAATTGGAGTAACACGTGCTGATCTTTATAGATAGAGGAAGTTCCTTACCTGGCATTCCCTACACCAATGAAATCACAGGTCTAATAAAAATGTACATATTTTGTGCTTTACATACATTGCCTCATTTTCTCTTCACAACAACACTGTCATTAATCCTATTTTACTTGAGACTGAGGATCCTAGAAGTTAAGGCACTCACCCAAGGCCACACAGCCAGTAGGTGACTGGGGGATGAAAGTGACCGGGAAAGGGGGGGTAGGGGCTGGTTTGGATGTTGAGAATGGATTTATTTTCTCCCCTGGAAGATATGAGCTTGAGATACATTACAGGGATTGGAAACTCCCATCTTCTCATTCTCCGTCATCAGGCCTCCTAGCATCAAAGAAAGGTACATATACCCAGACCCAACAGAAGGTAGTGAAAGAATAGCAGGAAGATAGAGAAAGATGTGTGTAAAGGGGGAGGAGGGAAGCCTGGGGGAATATCCAAAGAAGGGCCTCTCCACTCTGCTTTCGATTTGAGTCTATATATTTAGTTAGAGCATGCAGATTTCCCCAGCACAGACACTTTATATAAAAATAAAACCGATAAGCAAAGCTGAAGTGTCAGAATGCTAATGACTCCAGCAGGTTCCCAGAGAGGAGGGGCCTGGGCCCTGGTTCTGCCTGGGTAGTTCTTATGCAGATAGCTGAGAAAGGGGATAGGAGTATAAGGATATTTAGTGGGGAGAGCCGTTTTTGAGAAGAGATGAGGTCAGCTCTGAGACCAATAAATCTTGCCTACTACTGGAGAGTCCGGGGAGGGAGCTAGGTAGGGGCAGAACTTAATCCATGGCAAGTGGAAGGAGGACAGAGCTCAGGTTGCCCATAAATTTGAGCCCAGGTATTCAAGTAATTGTGCACGAAGGCAGAAGAAAGCCAGGGAAGGTCAGGAAAGGCCTAATGTTCTGGGTGGCACCCAAGCTGAGCTTTCAAGGAAACTAGAGATTCTAAGAAGCAGAGGTGAGGAGAGGGGGCATTGAGGCACAGGAGACAGCCTTCAAAAAGGAATGGGAGGGACAAAAGCATGGAATTGGGGAGGGGATGTTTGTCCATGTGTAAGGAACAGCAAGGAAGCTGGTTTGGCTAATCCAAGAGTGCATGACGCCAGTGGTATCTAATAAACTTGAAGCTCAACATTTATTCAGCTTCACTGTATAGGAGATATGAAGTTAAATAATAACAACAATTCACCTCTAAAATATATTACTTTTCTCACATTAGGCTTGAGAGGTAGGTAATATAGGTATTATTATTCCATTTTGCCCATGAGGAAGCGGAGGCTCAGAAAGGTTGATCAACTTACCCAAACTCATACAACTAGTGTGGGAGCCAGCATGGGAATCAAGGAATCCAAATCTAATGGGTTTTTTTTTTCTATTACACTGTGCTGCTTCTCATACAATACAGTTCTTACCTTCCTAGAGCTTGTGATCTTCTTTAAACCTGCCTACATAGGACCAGTCATAGGATCTCCTGCTAGAAGGGACCTTAGGACTCCTCTAATCCAATACATTCATTTTACAGAGGAGGAAACTGAGGCCCAGAGAGGAGGAGGGAAATAGTAGAGCTGGGCTTTGAAGACAGGTCCTTTGATTTCAAAGACAGTGCTGTTTACCACCCCACCCCACATGTGATCTGGAATCTCTCACAGTTGGGGGAAAGTCTAAGCTAAAGCCACTCAGCGTGAAGGTTCTCTTCTCTCCATCCTTTGGGTCTTAGGACCCCATTCATAGGACAGTGAAGACAGCAAGCCCATTACTAATGGTAGAAAAGTTGCCTTCTTATGAGTTGCAGGCTACTTCTCTCTCATAGGTAGGGTTAGAAGCTGCAAGTTGGGTGGGCCAAACTAGTTGATGAAGAGGGCTCTGGATGTTCTGGATCTCAACCTTGGGAATTCCTTTTCATTCTAGGACTTAGGAGTGAGAGGGCTACAAAGGGACAGATGGACCAAGTGGAGGCTAGAGTGTTGGGTGCCCTGGGAGGTGTATACAATGGACTTGCAATGCCTCCAAATGCCCATATCTCTGAGCTCTGGGCACCTGTTTCACAGGGTACCCAATACACTCTCTGCATGCGTGCGTGTGTGCGTGCGTGTATGCATATGTGTGTGTGTGTGTGTGTGTGTGTGTGTGTGTGTGTGTGTGTGTGGCATATACCTCTACATATACCATTGCCCCAGCCTAGCTCTATACTTCCTCTCTGGACACAAAGGACTCTCTTCCATGAAGGAGAGCTGGATTCCTTGCAGCCTGTTTCCCTCCTCTCTACAGATGTTTCCCACCAGCCAGGAAGCCTGGCTCATTACCTTACAACTCCAAAACAAGGGTGGAGGAGCTGGGGGAGTAGGACCTCCAGCTCAGTCCCCTGTATCCCATTCACAGAGAGGCCTCTGGGCAGAGGTTGGGCATGGAGGTGGGGGGAAACCCACCGAGCTTCTGCAGCCTTTCCTTCCTCTCCGCATCCAACTCTAGGGAACCAGAGGTTCTTGTAATTCCCCAGCCCCAGTGCTGAAATAGAAAGAGATCTGAGGAGCATGCCAACCCAAGTCCGGGAGCCCCAGGGACTAGCTGGGGATGCTCTCCTCAGCAGCAGCGCAGACCTTCTCTCCTCCCCCATTCAACTTCTTCCCCACTCGGCTCCCAATAACATGCCTGCTGCTCTGCAGATTGGACAGGCATCCCTGGCCCCCGGCAGGATCTGTGGGGGAGCTGGAAACAGTTCTCCCTCCCCAGATGTGTGGGCAGCAGAAGAGAGTAGAGCCTTAAAAAACCAAGCAAAGCTCAAGCCAGCCACATTCCTTTCCCCTGCCCTTGCAGATGGTCAAAGACATAAACCAAGGGGACCTTCAGCCAAAGCTGCTGGGTTCCGCCTTTTAGCCTATTACCACATGCCCCCAGTGCTTAGAGAGAGCAGCTGGGGCTGGGGCCACTGTGGGGTCGTGTGATGTACTGGAAGCAGCCGTGAATCTGGAGTTGGAGACCAGGGGTTCAAACCTTAACTCTGCTACTTACTACCTGTGTGACCTTGGGAATACTTCCCTTTCCAAGGCCTCAGTCTCCCCCTCTGTGCAATGACAGCATTAGACCAGATGATCTCTAAGATGCCTTCCAATTCAAAATCCTGTGTGTGGGGTGCTGTGCCTGGTCAACTAGGGTCAACTCACCCTGGTTGGAGTCAGACGATTCTCTTGGTCAGCAAGGTCTGCCTTTTCCTTGGTCCATGTTATGTAAGAGTTGATGAAGGAAGCTAAGACACTTGGAATTGGTGTTACAGCCTTAGTTCTCCAGGTGAGGGGGACGAACATCTGCAGGCACAGCTAACATGTATTTACCTGCAAGGCAAAGCTGTTCAAAATAAGGAGCATGAGAGACACTGATTCCACTCCTGAACTTCCTCCTTCTTTCCATCCTCAGTGTGTACACCTTGAGGCCACTTCACATGGCCTGAGAGCTACTGGGCGTATAAACACAGCTACAGACCCATTGACCCTGGCAACCAGCAGGCCAACTGGACCCTTCCCCCCACATGCCCCTCTTTAGTAGTACTCTCCTATACCCACCTTGATTTTTTGCTTCTCCATGACAACAGAGCTACTACTCAGAGGCCTGGCAAATGGGAAATTTGTCCTTAGCAACAGGGCCAAATACTAGGGAAAGGACTAGGGATCTATAGGGCACAAAGAGGGTTTTGAAGCCAGGAAACTGAGGGAAGTGGGTCAATTTGAGTCCATGTCAAAGCCCTGGGCTTCAGTATTCCCCTTCTGTAGAACTGGGACAAACAATGCACACTACATATAGAATACACACCTCTCTCTATATATATCTATATCTATATGTATATAGATATAGATATAGATAGATAATATATAGTATATATATGTATATACATACACTCAATAGATATTTGAATGCTCAAGGAATGCTCAATGTTTGAAGGCAGAAATAGTTCAAGGGGCTTTGGGATCCCTGGGGGAGGAAGAAGTGATTAAACTAGACAGAAAGAGTATCCCGAATGACTCAGAATCCTATTGAATAATCCAATTCCTGAGTATAGGTAGATTCTTGCATATATGAGATGTACCAGCAGAGACTACCTTCCCTACACACCAAAAACAAAAGCAAACAGAGCTGCTTTTGGGCCACAGTAAAGGGAATCTAGTCATGTCAAGTCAACTTGTATTAATTAAGTGCCTACTGTGTGCCAGGCAGTGGGCTAAGCACAGAGGATACAAAGAACGGTCAAAACACTAGCTATCTGTCTGTCTTCAAGGAGCTCACAGTCTAGTGGGAGCAAACAACTATGTATAAAGAAGCCATGTACAGGGTAAATTGGAGATAATCTCAGAGGGGAGGTACAGGAATTAAGGGGCCTTGGGGAAGATTTCCTGTACAAGGTGGGGTTTTAGTTGGGATTTAAAAAAAAACAGGGAAATAGGGAGACAGAGATGAGGAGGGGGAACATTCCAAGCACAGCCAGAGAAAAGACACCAGTGATGTGTCTGGTTCAAGGAACAACAAAGAGGCTGGCATCCTTGGGTCTTAGAGTTGGTGGAAGGGAGTCAGGTATAAGAAGACCGAAAAGATAGGAGGGGGCCACATCATGAAGGACTTTAAAAGTCAAACAGAGGATTTTATATTTGATTTGGGGGGTAATAGGGAGCTGCTGAAGTTTATAGAACAGGGGTAGTGATATGTGCTTTAGGAAAATCTCTTAGATGAATTGGGTATGTTCTGGAGGAGAGAAACATTTGAGGCAGAGCAACCTTTTGTTGTTGTTAGTCTTATCTGATTCTTCATGACCCCATTTTTTCTTGGCAAAGATACTGGAGTGGTTTGCCATTTCCTTTTCCAGATGAGGAAACAGGCAAAGGGAGCCAAGTGACTTGTCCAAGGTCACACAGCTAGTAAATCTCTGAAGCTGGATTTGAACTCAGGAAGATGAGTCTTCCTGCCTCCAAGCCCAGTGCTTTATCCACTTTAATACATAAATAGTATTCTCTTTTCAATTCCTTTGATATATGACTAGTAATAATGATAGTTAGCAAGCCAGATGCTAGACCATGGAGACACAAAGACAGAAATGAAAGCGTTTGCCTTCAAAGAACTCGCATTCTGTTAGAGGAGACAACATGTACACACATGTCCAGAATTTATAGAAATAAATACAATTAGTTTAGGGACAGAAGGTATTAACAACTGTGGGGATGAGGAAAAGCTTCATATAAAATGTGGTACTTAAACTGTATCTCAGAATAAGTGGGAGATTCTATAGGGTGGAGTGGGGGAGCATCCCAGTGAGAAAAATGATTATTAAATAACTAAGTTACATTAAATTAAATTAGAACTAATTTAAATAACTAATTGGTGAGACCCAAGATTTTTTCCTTCCTAGATCCTCATTCTCTATTAGGCTAAGTCAGCATCTGAAGGACATTGTTGAAGGATGCGATTGCTGAAGTCCCTGGGGTACAAGTATTTCGGTCCTGGCTGGGAACTGTTGTCCCCATACAAAGAATTTAATCAAAGGTGAACTCCAGGCCATCGTGTTCTACTCTGGCAGGTTTGGAAAGGGGAGGTGTAGATCCTTTTGACTAGATTGTGCTAGATGGGATGATATGGGTATCGATAAGTCTCTTTGACCAAGGCTGAGTGATCAGAGTCACATCTCCCAGTCACTCTTTAGAATAGGTCCACCTCTCATTATAATATTCATTCTCATTCATTATTAACCAATCAGAGTCAACTGCCACCCTCAGGAACACCCACTCTTCCAAGGGCATATAAGCATCGAGTGGGATCCACGAGGGGTCTTTGACATTTGAGAGTGTCACTGACCCCTTTTATTAATTATTGCTAGCATGATTAACCAAATGATTAATTACCCAGAAACTAAGTCACACCAGACAAGGAGATAACCAGTGGGAAAACGTGGAGACGAGATGGAGTGCAGTGTGTTGGGGAACAGCATCAGGGCCAGTTTGGCTATTGAGTGTGGGAAGGAGAGTTTCTGTATACCGTTTCTTTCTAGTGAGACTGGAAAGGTGGGTTGGGTTCAGATTGTGAAGGACTTCGGAAACCTAATAGGCGTTTTAGTTTATCTTAGAGACAACAGGGAACCACAGGAGTTTATTGATGAGGGGAGTGACCTGGTCAACCCTACACTTAAAAAAGACTCATTTTGGCAGCTGTTTGGAGAATGGAGATGTAAGGCGGGGACACCAATTAGGAGGCCATTACAACAGTATAGGGAAGAGGTGATGAGGGTCTAAACTAAAGTATTGGTTGTACAAGTTGTGTGAGGGATGCAAAATGTTGTGAAGGTAGACATGGAAAGATTTACACAGCGGATAGAGGCCTAGACCTAAAGTCAGGAAGAGCCAAGTTCAAATCTTGCTTCAGGCACTTACCAGCTATGTGACCCTGAGCAAGTCATTTAACTTCCAGTTTCTTCTGCCTCAGTTTCTTCATTTGTAAAATGGGGCTAATAATAGCATTTTGTTTGATTATAATAGGGGATAATAATAGCAATAGATCTGATCTTCTCGGGGTTGTGAGGATCAACGAAGATGATAATTGTAAAACATTTTGCAAACCTTAAACTGCTACGTAGATGGTAGCTACTGTTGTTGAGGGTGGGTAGAGGAAGAAAATGCTGAGATTCTAAATCTGGGAGGCTGGAAGGGTTGTGGAGTGACCACGATAATAACACAGATTTTATGACTCTTGAAAGCTGACAAAGTGAGAGAGGTAATATAAGTATTATCATCCTCATTTTTCAGAATAGGAGGCTGAGTCTCAGCAAGGATCATAGCACTTAGAACTAGGAGCTAAGCAGTATCTGTGTTATTTAATAAGGAGCCATAACATTAGGGTGGGGATGAGGTAATAGAAAACAGGGAAGTTGGCGGAACCATTGGCCCAAACACTAGGAAAGGGGGGAATGCTGATGGATACAAGCCTGAATCTATCTATCATGCGTGGTCGGACCACGAGTCTAGGAATGAAACAGAAAGTTTTCTGATTCTTACTTTTTAGATGAAAAAACCAAGCCAGAGAGGTGAAGTAACTTCCCCAGGGTCACTTCAAACCTAGATGTCCTAAGACATTGAATCTGATGACCCTTCTACCGCACCACAGGGTTTATCTTCTTCTTAAGATCATAGGATTTAAAGCTCGGTGGGGTCAGCTAGTTCAACCTTCCCACTTTATAAAGAAGGGCACTGATATCCAAGTTCACACAGGGCAGCAGTGGTAGAGCTGGGATTTGAACCTTGCGGTTTGATTTCATTTGACCTGAAAAGATTTCTGGAGAGCTTTCGTTAGGGGTGGCACAGTGCAAAAGAAGCAGGGCTACATTCCATTTTCCCAGTAAGAAAAGTTTTTAACAAACATCCCCTCCCTGCCCCTCAAACCATACTGGTTTTAGGTTGCATTAAGAGCAATAGCTTCCATAGCAATTAGGCAACTGTAAATTACAGAGGCAGAATGTGTTAGCATATTTTCTGTCGTCTCATTCATGAGCCAGGGTGCTGAGAGGCTATGCACATCCCCTGCCTGGAGATGTTTCAGGGCCAAAATGATGATCTGCAATTGTGTCCTCCAAAAAACCTAGACCCTGAAAACTCACTTCTTCAGTGAAACCTCCTGCCCCTCCTGTCTAAATAATGTTTGTGCCAGGGGAGTTTTAACGACAAGGACATTTTGGCAGATTCTCCTAAAGCTTTGGTCTGACAATGTATCTCAAAAGGACTAAGAGATTCTTTGAAGAAGATGGGGAAGCAAGAGTGCATACTGGGTAGGGAGATAGAGAGTCAGTGGGGAAAGATGGAGACAAGAAATGAAGTGTGGTGTGTTGAGGAACAGCATGAGGTCCAGTTTGGCTAAATTGATTGTGGGAAGGAGTGTGTCTGTATATGCCTTCTAGTGAGACTGGAAAGATGGCTTGGGTCTCCTACTCAATAATTTCCAGTGGCTCCCTATTACCTCTAGGCTTGAATACAAATTCTTCTTCACATTTAAAGCCCTCACAACTTGGTCTCAGCCTACCTTTCCAGCCTTATTATACAGTATTCCCCTTCACATATATATTGCCTTTTTATTTTTCCTTATATAGAGATGTCCATTTTCTGTCCCTGTGCCTTTTAACTGGCTTTTGCCATGCCAGGAATGCACTTTCTCCTTA
This sequence comes from Vombatus ursinus, assembly GCF_900497805.2. Lineage (NCBI taxonomy): Eukaryota > Metazoa > Chordata > Mammalia > Diprotodontia > Vombatidae > Vombatus > Vombatus ursinus. Next base: position 48,289,945 of record NW_020954576.1, read on the forward strand.
CATTTGCCTCTTAGAATCTAATTCCTTTCAAGAATTATCTCAAGCACTATCCTCTACATGAAGGCTCTTCTGATCCCCCTTCTCTCTTAGCAACTGGTTCCTTTCCTGAAAATTTATCTTCTATATACTTTGCAATTACCTCTCTCTCTCTCTCTTTCTCTCTGTCTCTCTGTCTCTGTCTGTTTCTGTCTCTTTCTGTCTCTCTCTCCTCTCTCTTTCTGTCTCTCTGTCTCTCTTCCTCTTTCTCTCTCTCTTTCTCTCTCCTCTATCTGTCTGTCTCTTTCTCTGTGTGTCTCTGTCTCTGTCCTCATATGTATATATGTATATCTGTATGTATGTGGTCTCATCTACTAGATGGTAAACTCCTTAAGGGTAAGATTTGCTTCCTTGTGGCACATAGTAAGGGCTTTAAAATGCTTGTTGATTGATGAACTAGAGGACTGGGAATCATGGAACTCTAGAACATCACAGCTGGAAGGGGATCTAGTCCAACTCCCTCCTTTTATAGATGAGGAAACTGAAACCCAGAAACATTGTGACCTGCCCAATAAGGCATAATTTGTATGTGGCAGTCAGGTTTTGAATTCATGTCCACTGACTCAAAAACCTATGTTCTTTCCACTGTAAACATGCCTTTTTTGATGCTTGAGGCTGAAGAAGAATATGCACTTAGGGTTGTAGTAATATGGCTCCATCATTGGGAATTGAGAGATGACAATGGAAATAGTTCAAGATTTGGAGTCAGGTGCCCTGGGTTCAAATCCTAGCTCTGCCATTTACTGCCTTTGTGACCTTGGGTAAGTCACTGTATCCCCTCTGGGCCTCAGTTTCTTCTTCTGTAAAACAAGAGGTTTGAACAGATGACCCTTCTGGATCTAAAACTATGATCCTATGATTTTCTACTGTGATCTTAAAATTAAAATTTGGAAAACCTCTGGGAGGGGAAGTGGAAAAACATGAATTGAGAAAAGGGGGCTTACCTCATCTCCCTTTCCACCAAAGACCAAAGAAGAGGAAACTGGCTCAGGCTGCTGGCAGCAGGGAGGTAAGAAGGTTGGACACCAGGAAGAGCTGGCCCCTAGGGAGGTAGCCAGAAGGGTTGGGGAGAGGTTGTGCCATCTTGCACAGCCATCTGTATAGAAAAAGAGGAAGGGGCAGCTAGGTGGCACAGTGGAGAGAGCACCGGCCCTGAAGTCAGGAGGACCTGAGTTCAAATCTGGCCTCAGACCAAACACTCGACACTTACTGGCTGTGTGATCCTGGGTGAGTCACTTAACCCCAATTGCCTAAAAAAAAAAAAAAAGAAGAAGAAGAGACAGAGAGAGAGAGAAAAAGAGGAACCCTTGCTTCTCCACACCAACCCAAGAAGCAGGAGAGAGAGGTACCATTTGGCTTGGATGGTGAGCATCGGCAGGCCCTGAGAGCTGAAGGATACTGATTTCTGTCGGCAGTGACCTATACAAGTATCTCATCAAAGCATTGTTGCCATGGTGCCAATCTCTGATTGGGCCAAGGCCATCTCCATTCTCTGTTGGGGCCAATATGGAAGCTACCAGGAGGGATCCTGAACATGGTGGTGTCATCGCACAGAGTGGCCCCCCATTTGGAGGAAGGGAGCTAGATCTCCTGGGCTCCTTTCTTCCTCCCGCCCAGGGCATCTGTGGCTGTGGCGGTTCTGACAGCCTGAGCTGATGGGGAAGGCCAGAGCCAGAAGCAAAAGCACTTCAGAGCAGAGATGAACAAGAGAACAGCCCAGGAAAGCAGGGGAGACGTGAGCCTGGCCCAGCCATCAGGACGTCTGGGTGCCAGGAGGGAGACAGATTTACATGCTGTTTGCACATATTTTACATGATATTTCATGTTAAAATGCCACATGGAATTCAGTGGTCAGCATGCAGGGGGGTTGCAATAAACAATGCTGACAACCTGCCAGGAAAAGAAGTCTCCTCTGGCCTCTGCTCCTCTCCCTCCCCTGCAGTTAATCAGGTTCCTCTCCCCAGGGGTGCCCTCACATCTCCTGATTCTCCTCTCCAGTGCCAGCCTTTCCCTCTTTCTTCACGAGTCCCCAGCCTCAGCCTCATTTGATTTAAGGAGGGGAGACATCCTAGTGGCTCAGTATGAGGCTAGCCCAGGCTGGACCGATGTCCTTCCACTCTCTCTCCCGCAGGCTCAATCTCAGCTCTGCAGGCATCCTCCCTTCCCTGAAAGCAAAGGTTCTTAACCTTTTCTGTGTGAAGCCTATAGACTTGGGCAGTCTATGGACCCCCTTCTCAGCACTGGATGCATAACTTTAAATGCATAAGATGAACCATGGAAGATTGCAAAGGAAACCAATTATACTGAAGTACACTTATCAAAATAGTGCACAAAGAAATTTTCAGACCCCAGGTTGAGGCCCTCCCCTCCTTAGAGAATCTGATCAGGGGAATCTCTGCCTTAGAGAAGCCTGGTTAACTGCAGGGGAGGGAGAAGAGCAGGGGCCAGAGGAGACTTCTTTTCTTGGGGTAGGTACAGACAGCTGGGCCCATTCAGGCTGTGAAGGACCTAAGGCCACTTCCCTTCTCTGAGTGAAAACCAGCTGTGGAGCCCGTCCCAGCCTCCCTAGAGGACTCCGCAGGAATGTGGCCCTATGGGACCTTGTCCTTTGCAGCGTCGTATGAATCAGCCCCTCTAGAGGCAAGCTGATCTCTGGAGTCTCAGTTAATTTTCCCCTGGGGCCCCTCCCTGACAAGCTTCCCTTTTTTCTGTTGCTTGAAATGGGCTGGGCCTGCTCTGGGACCTGGAGGCCAGCCAGGTGTAGCCTGAGGAAATGGGCCTGGGACCTGGGAGAAAGAGAGGGAGAAAGATGGTGTGATTGGGACAGAGAGGGGCTGGGGCTGGAGGGATGAAGGGTGGGAGGTAGGAGGAAGGATGTTTGTGCAGGCAAATGCCTTCCACAGCTGAACCCTTCACCCTAGACCCCCAGACCCCCAAGGGAATTTGTCATGTTCTACTTATTCTCTGGGCTGGGTGTTAATAAAACCTTGATTCAACAGGACAGGCTTTAAAAGCATTTTTTTTTTAAACGAAGGAATTTAAAGGGAAAAAGAAAACTTTATTTACTGATCAAATGGATTGGGCTGCCTTGTGGGGCAGTGAGTCCCCCATCATTAGAGATGTTTTAGGAGAAGCGGAAGACCACTCCTCTAAAAGGTTGTAGAGAGCTTTTGTGATTCAGGTTGGACTAGATTATCTCTGAAGCACCTTCTAATTCCAAGAGTCTATGATTTTGTAACTAAAATAAAACAACCTGAAGAAATGCAGGGCAGAGGGAAGCGCACTGGTTAGTGTCAGAGAAACTGTGTTCTAATCCTGGCATTTACTACCCATGTGACCTTGGGTAAGTCATTGAACCCTCCTGCCCCCCCCCCTTCAGTTTCTTCATCTATAAACAAAAGGGTGGGACTATCTCAGGGCTTCTTAACTCTGTTGTGTGATTGACCACTTTGATGGACCCCTTTTAGGATAAAATGAAATTCATTGGATTTCAAAGGAAATGAATTATATTGAAATAGTTATCAAAATATTTAAAAAAAAATCACTCTATTTTTAAAAGGTTCATAGACTCAAAGGTAAGAGCTCCTTGGATTAGTTGGTCCCTTCCAGCCTTAGGTCTAAGAGCCTATGACCCTCAGCAGTGTCATATGACACTTGACATCTTATGAATTTAAGCACCTTGGGACAAAGCTCTAGTTGCCCCACCCTAGTTCTGGTTCTGGTCACATGGTTCTAAATGGCTATACCCATTTAAAAGTTCTGTCTCCCCAATTCACAGAACCACCACTTTTCTTTTTTAGCATCCAAACTTCTGTCCCCTTTGTCACCTCCTATCAAAGTTCATATTTCTTTCCCCAGCAATGTTAGAATGTAGATAATAGACACATGCTCATTCCATTTAGAAATTTAGGCCCAAAGCTCTGTTCATTTCCCTATTTTCTTTGGTATCGTATCTCTACTCTGGTGTTGTGCCCCTTTACTAGAAAGGTACCTCACAGTTTTCCAGTATCACAAATAATTTATGTAGACAATGACCACCAACATATGGCTTCCACCAATAGCAAACCAGGGTCATTTCATCATTCCCTGTGGCTCTGTCTATGGATGAAACACCAAGGGCATTGAGGTGAGGACAAGGGAGGAGGGTTTCCATTTCCTCTCATTTCCCCTTTAGCTAGTGGAGTGAACTAGGTACCCTGACCTGAGGATAAGCACTCATCAAGATGGCAGAGGGAGGGCAGGTACCAGCTCTACATGGGTCTAGCACACCTGAATGAGCAGCTCAGTACAGAAAGACTCCACCTGAATGAGCAGGCATGTCCAGTGAAAACAGACCCGAGCACACCAGGTAGAACCAGGTAAAACTGACAAACTGAAGGAGTAGGTAAGTGGAAGTAAGGTGTATCCAGGAAATCTGGTGCAATGAGGAGAAATACCTGAATGCCCCAGGCTGACCCAAATGAGGACTCTCTGCTTTGCAATGGGAGCTATGTCCACAGAGAAAGACCTGAGTTGGTCACGTGATGCTCACTCCTAAGTGACAGGCCGCCTCTTCCAAGGTAGTGGCAACTACCTGAAGCTACAGGTGGGTGAATGGAAGGGTGTTGCCATGCCTTACACATGCCAGTTTTCTTGGCTGGAGGAGCAGGGATCTGTTAGTGGATGCCCTCAGGCTGGGAATCGCCTTAACTGGACTCTCTTTCCTGAGTTTTCTAAGCCTTAGAGCAGCTCACTATTTGGGAGGCAACTGATTCTAATATTAACTTCAGAGGGGAAACAAAGTGCTGGTGTGAGCATCCCTGTGTCCATCTAGAGGCATCTGGGTGGTATAGTTGATAGAATTCTGGGCCTTGAGTCAAAAAGACATGAGTTCAGATCCAGTCTCAGGCATTTACTAGCTGTGTGACCCTGGGCAAGTCATTTAACCTCTGTTTGCCTCAGTTTCCTCAACTGTAAAATGAGAGACAATAATCTTATAATAAAACCTACCTCCCAGGGTTATTATGAGGATCAAATGAGATAATATTTGTAAAGGCTTAACACAGTGCCTGGCATATAGTAGGCACTTAATAAATGCTTGTTTTCTTCTTTCTCCTTTAGGTGGGGAAGATAGACCTCTCTCCTTTCCTCCATCTTCTTCAGGGAATCAGGTGTCATGGGGGAGGGGAATGCTGGGGTACCTTCTTTTTCTGCTGATATATTTTCTGTTGATATATCTCCACCAGCCTCTGGGAGGGCCATTGCTGGGCAAGAGGAAAGGAGAGATATGGAAGACACATTAATGGAAAGGAACAGGATGAAGAAAAGCTTTGACTTCCTTCCAGGTTTCACCAAAAGGAATGGGAATGAGATAATAACAATAAGAATAATTTCTATTCACATAGCACCTTTAGGAGTTGCATTTCATCCTAACAACAACCCTGTGAATTAGCTGCTATTATTATCCCATTTTACAGGTAAGGACACTGAGGCTGAGAGAGAGTAAGTGACATTCCAAAGGTCACTCAGTAAATGTCTGAAGTAGGATTTGAACCTAGTTCTTCCTGACTCCAAAGGAAGTAACATGGAAAGATTGACCCTGGAGTCAGAGGAGCTGAGTTCAAATCCTTCCTCTACTACTTTTATGACCTTGGGCAAGTCACTTAACCTGGGCCTCTGTTTCCTCTTCTGTAAAATGAGGGAGTTATACTAGATGACTTCTGAGGTCTTTTCCAGCCCTAATATCTATGATCCTATGTTCCCTAAGGGAGACAGAATGACCTAGTGGAAAGAGTGATCAATTTGGAGTCAGAAGATGTAGGTTCAAATCTCATTTCTGCCACTTCCTATGTGATTTTGGGCAAATCCCTTCACCTCTCTGGACCTCAGTTCCTTGTTTGTAAAATCAGGGGTGGGGCTAGATGACTTCTAATTTCCCTTCTATCTCCAAAACTCTCATCCTAAGTTCAACACTTTATCCACTGGGCCTGATTGCTTCTCTACAAGATGGCCTAGAGTGATGGAGTCAGGGGCTAGCTCTCAGGTTCCCAGGCCAGAAGAACATTCTTCCATCCTCTGAAGCTCCACTTTCAGCTCCCAACCAGCTGCCGCCAACAGGCCCGGGTTCTGGCCCCTGACCCTTCAGCAGCCATGGCCATTGAAGACGCAAAGAGGAAGTTCTATCCTTCCAAGTCCTTGGCACTGTCCATTGGCTCAGCATCAAAATGGATACTATCTTATCAATGGAAATAACACGTACCCTTAGGACCGTGAGAACTTTCCATCCTACCTGACTATGTGTGTTGTCTTGTTCTTGCATGTCTTGTCTTCTCCTATAAGAATGGGAGCTCCATGAGAACAGGGACTGCTTGGCCTCTCTATCTGTATTCCAGGGCTTTGTCCAGAGTAAACACTTAAATGCTTTTTCATTCATTCATTCATTCATTCATTCATTCATTCATTCATTCATTCATTCCTGATAGGCTTCCCAAACACAGTGCTACTCAGGCCAAAGGGGCATTTAGTCCACTTCTCCAGGAAGGATTGCGATATCCCAGATGTATGGGATTTTGTCCATTGCTTGAAGACCAACCTTCCCATCAAATGCTCTATCCTCCTACTGACTTATGGTCCTTGGTGGTCGGGAAGTTCTTCTCAATGGTTAGCTCCCATTCCGCCAGCTGTACCTTGGGGTGCAGCAGAGGCAGGAAAGGGGAGACACCAGTCATAGCCATGTCTCTTCTTTACACCTCAGCTTTCCTGACGGGTGTCCAGAGGTAGAGGTGGGTTGGGAGTGTCCTTACCCCTCTTTGAGCTGATGAGAAAAGCATCTCATGGGGCTAACTCATGGAGAACGCTGGACCTCTTTGGCCCTTGTGACACCCCTGGGGAGTTGGTTTCCCTGATGCCACCGGCCAAGAGTAAGTTATTAAATTCATCACACAATTAGAAGATTCTGAACCTCTTCCCTCAGCACCCCCTCCTTCCTCAGGCTTTCCAAGTGACATCTCCTCTGTCAGCCAAGATGGCCCTGCCCTGGTAAGGACTCTAGGCTTCACCACCCCCACCTATAGCTGGCTGCCTTCCTAGGAGAAGTGGGGTGAGATGAGATAGAGGGGATGGGGAAAAGGCTCCAAATGAGTCAGAAAATTAAAAGGATCTGCCAAGACCTCCTGGGGCTACTAGTCAATGTAGTTACCGAGGACATGAGATGGAGAAAGAAATCTGAACAACTCTTGCCCACCCTCTCATTAGGACTGATTTAAAGGATCTGACCTCCACATTCTCTACTTATTAGCTGTTTTTGTATTCCCTGTCCCCAAAGGCCCTGGCTTCCAATAATTCGTTGTGTTTATTAAACCAGCCAGGCACAGTGATCCAGCCCCAGAGGCTGATAGAAATCAGCAGGCAGGTGAAGCAAAACATGGATAAAAATGGAAACCCTGCCACTCTCAATGATCTACTCTGCCACTCCTCTGACCCTAGCCCCAAACAAACAACAACAACCCAATCCCCTCCACCCTTTTATTCCTCTATATTCTCTGGGACACCTCACCAGAACACTGGAGATGGGGATGGGGGAGGGGGTTAGAGGATGATGATGATGATGAAGGACGTGGGGCAGGGAGTGGCAAGACAGTCAAGGAGTCTAGAGCATAGTCTGGGACTTTATCTTTTGGAGAGGATGTCATATCTAATACATTCATTCAAATGTGGTGTTTGTAAAGTGCTTAGCACAGTTCCTGACACATAATAGGTTGCTTATCAAGTACTTGTTTCCTTCCTTCCATTCATTTATTCATTTAACAAACATCCATTAAGCACTCAATACCTAGTGAACCTCCTCTAAAGCACTGCCCTTCCCCATTGTGGTATAGAGGTGACCGTGCATTCTTGAAGACTGTTCCAGAGGAGCGTAACGTCTGGGAGGTTTCCCCAAGGTTGAAAGACCTTGATGACCGCCCAGGCCATGATCTATACCGGAGCTGGGAAACGCAAATAAAAGGATTGGTTCTGTAAAACTTGGACTCAGTCAAAAGGCCGCACCGGAGGACCTAGAGGGCCACATGTGGCCTTGAGGCCGAAGGTTCCCCACCCCTGGTCTATATAGGCTTCCGCAGATTCAGGACCGTCCCACCCAGGTTCCCAGAGGCTCATTACCAGCCAACAGGAACTCATTCCAACATCTGCAACAGAACTCTCAGAGGGCTTGCTATCTTTACTAGGGGAAAGAGTATCCTTGTAAAATGAAGTAATGAATACTTAGGATATTGAAGTAACTTCTGGCCTCACCTTTCCCATTCTACAGAGCTGATACTTGCCCTGTCTCCTCTCATTAACAAGATTAAACTGAGCTGCGGGATCTCCTCTATGTGGCTGAGGGTAGATGGAGGTGGATGAACCTGAGAATCCTGTGGAAACACAAACGTGGGGACAAATGTGAGACTTAGTTTTTATATATATGGGAGATTCTGTGCACATCAAAATGTACCCGAATGCACCTGTGTATGAAAGCTAGTGCGTCTGTGAATGAGCCTGTGAGGGTGCTAGTTTGTATTTAGGTAAGTGTGCCAATAAACGTACAGAGGTGGGGTGAGATGTTTTAGAGTGAATTCCAGAGAAGGACGGGGTTTATGGGCATACAGGGTGTCCCAAAAGTCTGAATAAATTTATACCCTTAGGAATGCACTAAGACTTTGGGACACCCTGCGTCAGTATGTAGGGGCCACGAGTCGGTGCAGTGCTTAGAGTGGGGGCCCTAAAATCAGGAAGACTCATCTTCCTGAGTCCAAATCCAGCCTCAGACACTTACTAGCTGTGTGACCCTGGGCAAGTTACTTCACCCTGTTTGCCTCAGTTTCCTCACCTGTAAAATGAGCTGGAGAAGGAAATGGCAGACCACTCCAGTATCTTTGCCAAGAAAACCCCAAATGGGGTCACCAAGAGTCAGTCACGACTGAAAAACAAAAAAGTATCGGTGTGTATATTTCAAAGGATTTTACAGATGTGGGTCCTGCTGCCAGTGGTGTAGACCCCAACCTCTCTCCGTCTGCTCATTTGGTCACACCCAGCCCGTGTCCTCCTATAAATAAATACTTCATAGAGATTCTACCAATACATTAGAAGCCTTCCTTTAAGTCAGGATTCTTAACCTGGGTCTGCGAACTTTGTTTTGTTTTTTAATTAAAAAACAGCTCTCTGGTGCAGTGTATAGAGGGCTGGACCTGAAGTTAAGAACACCTGAGTTCAAAGCCAGCCTTAGATGTTAATTAGCTGCATGACCCTGGGCCAGTCATTTCATCTCTGTCTACTTCAGTTTCTTCATCTGTAAAATGGGAATAATAATATCACCTACCTCCTTGGGTTGTAGTAAGGATAAAATGAGATCATATTTGTAAAGCATTTTATAAACTTCAAGGCACTATGTAAATGGTAGCTATTATTACTCTATTAATTTTTAAATTATACTTTGATAACTGTATTTCAATAGAATTGGTTTCCTCTGTAGTTCCATATATTTTATGCATTAAAAACATTAAACACACTGGCCTGCCAAAGTGGTCTGTGACATTAAAAAAAAAAAAAGTTAAGGACTCCTGAGCTGTGTCTTTTTGCCTTTCATGGATAGCAGTGCAAAAGAGCATGGCAGTGGACAGTGTGCTAGCTTTGGAGTCTGGAAGACCTTGGTTCAAATCCTGCCTAAGATACTTAAGAGTTGTTTGACCATGGGCAAACCTCTGAGCCTCGGGCAACTCTCTAAGACTGTAAGTCTAAACTATATCTGTATAGCTTAGCATTTAAAGTCATGGTCGGTTAGGTGGCGCCATAGTGCATAGAGCGCCAGAGCTAGAGTCAGGAAGCTTCATCTTCCTGAGTTCAAATCTGGCCTCACACACTTACTGGCTGTGTGACCCTGGGTAAGTCACTTCACCCTGTTTGTCTCAGTTTCCTCATCTGTAAAATAAACTGGAGAAGGAGATGGCAAACCACTGCAGTATCTCTGCTAAGAAACACCCCCACACATACACCTCCACCAAAAAAAAAAAAAAAAAGGAGTCATGAAGAGTGAGACACAACTGAAACAAATTCAAACTCATAGACAGGAGGGAGTTCCCACAACAATAAAATTACCAATGACTCAGTCTCTCCAATTCCTTTCTCTCCTTCTGGAACTAACCCAGTTTCCTTCAAGGTTCAGTTCAAGCATCACTTTCTCCGTGGTCCTCTCCAGCTGCTAATGCCTTACCCACAAATTATGTTGGATTCATTTCATCTTTACCTAATATCTGTTGGTGTTATTTCCCTTAGCTAGAATGTCTCGTTTTTATCTTCTTATTTCCAGTACTTAGCACAGTGCCTGGCACAAGTGGATTATTTGATTAAAATCATACATTCCTTGATCGTATTTCCTGGATTGTATCAATGGAGGAATGTATAAAAATACTAATGATTTATATTTCTATAATACTTTATAATTTACAAAGGTGGGAGGGGGGAGAAGCAAGCATTGATGAAATTTATTAAATGCCTACTTTGTGCTAGACACTATGCTAAGTACTTTAAAAATATCTCATTTGAGAATTATTTTTCTCAATATTATTATTAATCTAATATAAATTATTATTATAGTTAACATTTATGTAGCCCTTACTATGTACCATGAAGTACTTACTATGTACCTCACCTGGGGTCACCCTGCAAGTAAGTATCTAAGACTGGATTTGAACTCAGGTCTTCCTGATTTCAGGCCCAGCGCTCTAACCACAGCACCATCTAGCTGCCTTGAAGGAACGCTTCAATATGTTGTTTGATTCCAAGAACACAGGGAAGTATGTAGTCCTAGGATTATTGTCCCCATTTTACAAATGAGGAAATTTAGGCCTGGAGTGGCAAAGTGACATGTACAAGGTCATATATCTAGAATGCAGCTAAGGTGAGATTTTAACTCAAATCTTCTAACTCCAGATTCAGTACTTAAGGGCATGGGAATGCGTGAGTATGAGTACTTTCCCCCCTGCATTGATAATTCTTCCTCTCTCCTCAATTCTCTTTCAGGTATTTAGATCCTCCCCCACCCCCTACCCCCTGTTTGCCTCCATTAAGAGTTGATATGGCCAAAGAATTCATGACCCTAGTGGCCCTTCTGCTAGTATTCTAGTGCACCTTTCTAAGACTCAGGACACAAGTCATGCCTGGGGTTAGGGATAGGACTCAAACCGTCTGAGAACTGCCTACTTGGATGAGTGACCTCGAGAAAACATGGCTGGATTCCCTGGTCTTCCACCACCAACCTCATCCCATCTAGTTTTCCATTTGTAGGCAGGTGTGTACATACTGCCATCTACTGGCCATAGGTAGTCAAGACTCTTGGATCTGGCCCTTTGATCAGACTATTTTTGCCTAGCTTCATCATTGATAAATATTTATTGAGCATCTGCTATGTGCAAGACAATGTGGTAGGCAGCTAGGTGGTGAAGTGGGTAGAGCATTGGGCTTGGAGTCAGGAAGACCTGAGTTCAAATTCAGCCTCAGAAATGGCCTGGCTGTGTGACCTTAGGTAAGTCACTTAACCTCTGTTTGCCACTGGAGAAGGAAATGGCAAATCACTCCAGTATCTTTGCCAAGAAAACGCCATGGACAGAAGTCATTGGCATCATTGGCAAACATCATTGGCAAATATTTATTGAGCATCTGCTATGTGCCTAGTGGTAGGCTCTAGGGATTCAGACGTGCACATATATGTGTACATATATAACACATATGTACATATATGCATGCATATATGTGTGTGCATACACACATGCATGCAAATAGGCCTTGGCCTCAAGGACCTTACAATCTAGTTGGGGAAATATGATTTCAAATATTCGCTTAATCTATATAACACTTTATGCTATTTGCATCCAGAGAAAGAACTGATGGAGCCTGAATGCAGATCAAAGCATATTATTTTCACTTGCCTTGTTTTTTTGTGGTTTTTTATTTTTGGCCTGTTTCTTCTTTCACAACATAACTAATATGGAAATATGTTTTACATATCACACATATATAACCTAAATTAAATTGCTATTGTTTTGAGGGGGGGTGAGAGAGAGGGAGAAAATTCAGAACTCAGAGTTTTTAAAAGAAATGAATGTTAACATTTGTCTTTACATGAAATTGGAAGAAGTAAAATACTACCAAAAATTTTTAAAACCGTTAAAATCTATATGGCATTTTACCAATCTACAATGAAACTTCCTTACCACAAGACTATGAGGTAAATATGTATCATACCTATTTTATAACTGAAGGAACTTCACAGAATCAGAATTTTAGAGTTTGAAGGTGCCTCAGAGATCATTTTGTTTACACTCTTCATTTTATATCTGAAAAAGTTGAGATCTATGAAATAAGTGGCATTAGAAAAATGTTTCTGACACAGCTCTTCCACAAAGCTCCAGCTGCCTCTTACATACATAAAGCTAGATCACAATTCTAGGAAGCATGTGATGTGGCAAAGAACAAAACAGAGAGGAAATACTGCAGCTGATGAATGGGAGATGCTCAGGGTAGAGAGGTCAGGGAAGCTTCACAGAGGAGATGGGCAAGGCTTGGGCCCAGAAGGTTGGGTGAGACTTAGCTAAGGGATAGGGTAGCCGGTCTAGGGAAAAGATGAGGAATTCAGTTCTCCCCTCTTCAGTCTGAGGAACTACTGAAACATAAAAGTAAAGATGTCCATGTGGCAATTAGAGCTGGTAGCTCTTAATTCCACTGCCTTCCCTTCGTTAATTATTTCCTGTTTATATTATATCTAGCTGGCTTTGTGTATATTTGTTTGCATGTTATTTCTCCCATTAGATTGTAAGCTCCTTGAGGGTAGGGGCTGTGTTTTTACTTCTTTTTATATCCCCATCGATTAGTACAGTGTCTGGTACATAGTAGGTGCTTAATAAATGTTGATTGATAGCTCAGGAGAGAGGGCAGGAGTGGTGATAGATTGGGATTCAATCACATAGAGTAATAGTTAAGTGTGAATAAGTCCTTCAAAGAAGACTAAGGGTCTAATGACTAAACCACAAATGTGGTTTTTTCTACATTCAGAAAGCAGAGAAGAATCAGGAAAGGAGCAAAGAAGGAATGAATGAAGGATGAATAAAAAAGCATTTATTAAGTGCTTGCTATGTGTTAGGGTAGCCTGAGAATCAGTAGGGAGAAGCATAATTATTGAGGCATGAATATTTTGGGTGTCCTATAAAAATAAGAAGGAAAGGAAAGGAAACAAACATTTATTAAGCTCCTGCTTAATGTGCCAGACACCATGCCAAGTACTTTATAAATATTATCTCATTTGATCCTGGAGACTATCTTAAGAGGTAAGTGTTATTATTATCTCCATTTTATAGTTGAGGAAACTGAGACAAACAGGTATTAAGTGACTTGCCCAGGAACACACAGCTAGTAAATGCTTAGGACCAGATTTGAATTAGGGACATTCAGGCCCAATTAAGATAAGGAGAAAGTCATAGGGAGGAGTCAGGCTGCCCATTGGGGTTGGAGAGAAGACATACTGAGGAAACCAGTAGAATTCAGGTAGTTACAGTCCAAAAGAAGAGAGACTCCCTTGAGACTAGAGGTACCTATTTCCTTGCCAAATATCTAGTGACCTGGGGTGGACCACCCACCTAAGGGCACAGGAAAGAGCTGGACCTGCTCACACCTGGCTGTCTCTTGTCCAGAGTGCAGATGCTTACTCTCTATGTGGTCGCTAGAGGGCAGGAGGGCCCCACTGGCCGAGGATCCAGCAACCTGATTTTTCCCTTAGTAGAGGAAGGAACGTGTCCTCCTTGACTCTGGACTACGCACAGCTCAGGTCTTTGATCTGCCATTGTACACCTACCCTCTTTTGCCCGCTACGATCACCTTCCCAACTCCGACGGATCCTGCCCAGAAACCTTCTGGATGCCAAGGTCAAGAGTTTAAGCTTCCTTCTGTAGGCATCGGGAGGTCACTAGAAGTTTCCGAGCGGAATAACCTGACCGAAGCAATGTGTTAGGCATTAGGAAGATTATTCAGGTCGTGGATGAAGGATCTGGTGACTTTCACGTGTGCTGTCAAATTTCATCATTCAACGAATATTTATTTATTGTGTCTACCCTGGGCTCAGCAGTGTGTGCTGTGGGCTTTTGAGGTTCATACGTGGAAGTGTGAGAACCTCTTGTCCACAGTGAGCTTACAAAGCTCTTGAGATCATCTCTGGGATGGTTTAGAGTTAATGCTCTTGTTTTTTATAGATGAAGAAACTGAGTGACAGGGCAACCTTCTTCTAAATAGAAAACTGGAGGGACAAGTTCAACAGTGGTTCAAATAATCAAGTTATCAACAAGCCTTCATTAAGTGCCTACTATGTGCTAGGCACTGTGATAAGCGATTGGAACACAAAGAAAGGCAAAAAATAGTCTGTGTCCTAAGGAGCTTACAGTCTGCTGGAGGAGATAACATGCAAACAACTATCTACAAACGATATATACAAGATAAATCGAAGGTAATCTCATAATCACTAGTATTTAGGGAGATTGGGAAAGGCTTCTTGTAGAAGGTAGGCTTTTATCTGGGACATAATGGAAGCCAGGGAGGACAGGAGGCAGAGATGAGGGGGGAGAGAAATTCAGAAATGGGGACAGCCAGTGAAAGTACTTGGAGTTATAAGTTACACTAATACAAATAAATTTATATTAAACAAAATCTGATTGTTTGGTTTTTCATGGTTGCTTATGCCACATTGGTATAGACTGGGTGGGAAATAGGGGAAGAGGGTTTTGCTTTACCGGCAACCAAGCCTGATGATCTGTTGCTAAACATAGACCATGATGTCCCAGCAAGGGAAGAGACTGCATGCCAAGCCCCATGGCCCTCAGGGCTCCCAGCCTCCGAACTCAGTCCCTCTGTTAGGTCATCCTTGAAATACATGTTGTATCTACATACTACATGAAACACATGTAACCACTGCTTTTCCCATTAGCCCTCTATTTTCACATGAGCATGCTCTCTTCTTATCTACTGCCTCTTTCCATGCTTCTTTATGGCACTGGCACCAACCTCCAAACTTCAAACACCAGCCTGCAGGCTATTTCCTGAAGCTCCTAAACACTCCAGCTCCCATGTAATGGTGGCAGAAAAAATCTTTCTGCAAAAGAGGCAATACCTGTGTCTTTCTTCCCTAGTTAGTCTCACACAGTCCACTGAGGTTCAGAAAGGTGAAAGGATCTGTCCCATGTCACACGAGTAGTAGATAACGAAGCCAGGATTTGAATAAAAGGCCTGTGACACCAGATCTTGTACTATTTCTACTAGGACATGCTGCCTCGCTCATCTAACTGGGGAGATAGGGACTGGACCTGTGATTCCCTTCATGCAGGAATTCCCAAATGAGGAAATTCCTTCTAATAAAGTAGATCAGCACCTGCCTAGCAAGTTGTAGTCTTAGAGAGTTACCTAGAGCACTGAGAGGTTGTGATTTGCCCAAGGTCATGTGTCAGAAGTGAGACTTGAACAAATCATCCTGTTTCAGAGGCCAGCTCTCTGTCTGCTGTCCCATGCTGCCTTTGTAGTAAATGTCTGAGGCCAGATTTGAACTCAGGAAGATAAAGTCTTCCTAACTCCAGGCTGGGCACTCTATCTACCATATCACCTAGCTGCCCTGCAAAGTGACTTGATTACTGGGCAAAGGAGTTTTAACTGTATCCTTCAGGCAGCAGAAGTCACTTTGACGGACAAAATTGGAGTCATATGAAGAAGTGCTGTTGTTGGGGTGTTTCAGTCGTGTCTGACTCTTCCTGACCCCATTTGGGGTTTTCTTGGCAAAGACACTGAAGTGGTTTGCTGTTTCCTTCTCCAGCTCATTTTACAGATGAGGATTCTAGCAAACAGTGTTGAGGTACTTGCCTAGGATCATACAGCTAGTGAGTGTCTGAGGCCATATTTGAACTTAGGGAGATAAGTCGTCCTGACTCCAAGCCCATCACTGGGCCACCTAGCTGCCCCATGTGAGGAAGTAGATAATGTCTAAGGTCCTCTCCAGCTCTAAATCTTTGACTGTGGCTTAAAGACCTCTGGGAAGACTAATTTGGAGGCTGTGGGAAGGATGGCTGGCAGGAAGAGGACTAGAGGCAGGGATGAAGCCTCTTAGCAGGCTAATGAGGTAAAGAGGACTTGAATTAGGATAGTAACTGAGAATCTGGAAAGGCAAAGATGCAGATGAGAAGCATCCTATTTAAATTCTTCTTGAGTATAATCTTCTTGATCTGGGATCTTATTCACGTAGGTATTCCCCTCCATGATATACATTCAGCCCCTCCATGGTTTATCATCCAGTGGGATTTCTGTCTAGTGCTTAGCACAGGGTCTGGTACAAGTTGTGTTGTTGAGTCGTTTCAGTTGTGAGAGGGAAAGGCATCCTTATGCAAAAAGGTAAATGTCTCCAAGATAAACAGATGTGTGTTATATACCATGTAATATATATGAGTAAATATAATTACCTTGTTCTTTTTTTTTTGAGGCAATCAGGGTTAAGTGACTTGCCTAGGGTCACATAGCTAATAAGTATTTGAGTTTGGATTTGAACTCAGGTCCTGTGCTCTTTCCACTGCACCACCTAACTGCCCCTAAATATAATATATAGACATGCTTTTAGATATAGTATATGTACTATGCTGAAAAAATATATATCACAGATATGCAGTATATATATCATAGATATACAGTATATGTATGTATGTATATATATGTACACCATAGATATACAGTGTATACACACACACACATATACATTCAAAGAACTAAGGCACTCTCATCTTGGGGGTTCAGGAAAGGCTTCCCATAGAAGGTGGTGGTTGAACCAAGCTTTGAAGGAAACCAAGGATTCTAAGAGTCAGAGGTAAGGACGGAGAGTATTCCAGGCATGGGGACCAGTCAGTGCAAAGGCCAGTTTGACTGGACCATAGAGTATGTGAAGGGGAGTGAAGTGGGAAAGGTAAGTTAAGAACCAGGTTTCAATAAGCTTTAAGAGTTAAACAGAATTTATGTTTGATTCTAGTCATAATAAGGAGCTAAAAAGAGTCTTTTGAGTAAGGAAGTGATATGGTCAAACCTAGGCTTTAGGCTTGGGCATCTAGGTGGCATGGTAGATACAGTGCCAGGCCTGGAGTCAGGAAGACTCATCTTCCTGAGTTCACATCTGGCCTCAGACACTAACTGTGTGACCCTGGGCAAATCACTTAGTCCTGTTGGCCTCAGTTTCCTCATAAGTAAGATAAACTGGAGAAGGAAATGGGGAACCACTCCAGTATCTTTGCCAAGAAAATCCCAAATGGGGTCATGAGGAGTCTAAAATGACCAAACAACAACAATAAGATTTTAGGAAAACCACTTTGGAAAAAGTTATATGGAGGGTGGACTGAGGAGGGCAGAGTCTTAAGTCAGGGAGACCAATTAGAAGGCTATCGTGATAATTTAACATAAGAGGACTTAGACTAGGGTGGTGGCCATGTAAGTAGAGAAAAGGTGATGGTTGTGAGAGACACTGTGGAATCACACTAGATAAGATTTATTATTGATTGGATTTACTTTAAGAGCATAGGATCATAAAACTATAACTGGAAGGACCTTAGAGACCACCTTGTCCAGCTCCCCACCCCCTTTGAATAAATAAGGAATCTTAGACCCAGGCAGGTTAGTGACTTGGCCAAGGTCACGTTATCAGTGAGTATCAGCAAGTAGGGTGAGGAAGAGCCATCTTTATGGAGTTAAGAATGGCTCAAAGGTTACGCACTCTGGTGACCAGAAGGATGAATCAATGAATTAGAAAAGTATTTATTAAGGACCTACTGTGTGGCAAGCCAGAATGTGCTAAGCTCTGGGGATACAAACATATATATATGTGTGTGTATATATATATATATATATATATATATATAAATTTCTATTTATTTATTTATTTGTTTGTTTATTCATTCATTCATTCATTCATTTATTTGTTCATTTATTTATTTATTTATTCACACACACACACACACACACACACATACACACACATATACATATTTCCTACACGCAAGGAATTCACATGCTAGTTGGAGGAGATGTCACAATCCAGTTGTGGAAGAATGGAAGGTCCACAAGTTGCCAAGGTTCAGTGGTGGGGCAGATGGCAAGGACCAGGAGTCCCAAACCATCAGGTCAAATTCCGTCAGGTCAAAAGGAGGTGCTTAGGGGTCTGGTGGGCGGAGTTGTAGAGTTGAGAGTAAAGCCCAGAAGACTTTATAATGAAGTGGCAAGGTAGATGGTAAGGCTTGGTTGTCCTCTATCTCACTAGGAAGCTTATCCAAGTGATATGAGCAGACATGTCCCTCTTTCCACCAGGGCACTCTGGATGGAGTCTGAGAGCCCTGGAGTCCTGGGGAAGGGCATAGTGAAGACAAGAGGTGACCCTTGTTGGTCATGGTGGTGATGCCTTCGATTGAAATAGGGGAGCTTGAAATAGGGTTGAGTTTGGCAGAATGATAATGAGTTCTAATGTGAAGAAATAAAATTTGAGATGCTTATGGAATGTTCAATTTGAAATATCCAATAGGCCATTGGTGATTTGAAAATGGAGTTCATAAGAAAGACTGGGGTTGGATATATATAGACTTGGTAATCATCTGCATGGATATGATAATTAATTCTAGTGCCTTAAAGTTTTCAAAGTGCTTTAATATCTTTTATTTCATTTTAAGTTACACAACAATCCTGTGAGAGAGCTATTTCAGGTATCATTATCCCCATTTTTTATACATGAAGCTAGTAAGTGGTTAAGGTGGGATATTTAAGCCCAGATCTCTTCTGACCTCAAGTCCACTACATCATACTGTCTCTCACAATTTACACGCATGAGATTTTTGAATAATTTGTTAGACTTTGGGCTTTTTTATTTCTTAATTCTGAACCATATTTTATTTTTATTTTCTTTTTTTAAATGTATTTATTTATTTATTATTAGTTTTCAACATTCACTTTTATAAGATTTTGAGTTCTAAATTTTCCCCCTTTCCTCCTCTCTCTCCTCCTCAAGACAGCATGCAATCTGATATAGGCTATACATAGACAATCATGTTAAGCATATTTCCACATTAGTCATGTTGTAAATGAAGAATCAGAACAAAAGAGAAAAACTATGAGAAAGAACAAAAAATAAAGAGAAAATAGCATCCTTCGATCTGCATTCAGACTCCATAGTTCTTTCTCTGGATGTGGATAGCATTTTCCATCATGAATCTTTTGGAATTGCCTTAGATCCTTGCATTGCTGAGAAGAGCTAAGTCTATCAAAGTTAGTCATTGAACAATGTTGCTGTTACTGTGTACAACATTTTCCTGGTTCTGCTCATTTCACTCAGCATCAGTTCATGCGAGTCTTTCCAGGTTTTTCTGAAACCTATCTACTCACCATTTCTTGTGGAACAACATTATTCCATTCATTCATATACCACAACTTGTTCAGTCATTTCCCAATTGATGGGCATCCCCTCAATTTCCAATTCTTTGCCACCACAAAAAGACCTGCTATAAACATTTTTGTACATGTGGGTCCCTTTCCCCTATGGTCTCTTTGGGATATAGACCTAGAAGTAATATCGCTGGATCAAGGGGTATGCACAGTTTTATAGCTCTTTGGACATAGTTCAAAATTGCTCTCCAGAACGGTTGGATCAGCTGGAACATATTTTCTGAGCTATGTTTTTGCCATTCTTTCCTATGCTCATGCTTGCATTGAAGTCACCAAAAATAAATGAATCTATTTGTTTAGTGGGTCTGGTCAACTTCTTCATAGTATTTTTTTGGGGGGGCAATCGGGGTTAAGTGCTTCATTGTATTTCTTTACCTCTTCATAATATAATATTTGTAAAGCACTTAGCACAATGCTTAGCACACAGTAGGTGCTTAATAAATGCATATTCCCATGATCCTTCCCCATTCATCCTGTGCCACAGATCTTGGCAATACATTGTGATTATCTTCTCAGAGGTCTGTTTGCTGTTACTTGTCAAAAGCCCTACAAAGCATCCCATGAAATTATGTTTTTTTGTTGCCTTTGGGCACACAGTGAAATCAACATGATAATGCCCTTATTTTCCTCTCCAGGGAGGACCTGTGAGCCATC
This sequence comes from Vombatus ursinus, assembly GCF_900497805.2. Classification (NCBI taxonomy): domain Eukaryota; kingdom Metazoa; phylum Chordata; class Mammalia; order Diprotodontia; family Vombatidae; genus Vombatus; species Vombatus ursinus. The sequence continues at coordinate 48,310,138 of NW_020954576.1, forward strand.
TCTCCATTTAACTTCAATTTCTTTTTTGTTTTCTAGTATCATTTATTGCTAGCTCCATTAGGATTGGTATGATTCAGTTCCTCCAATATTATGTTAACTCATTGTCTTTGGATAAGAACCTTACATTTAGAAGAGCAACAGATAAATTAATGGTTAACATCATCATCATCATCATCATCATCTACCATCTGGTCTCAAACTGTGATTCTTAGCATCGTCTGCCCACTTTTCTATATCTCTGCCACTATCATTGTAGTTTGTTTCCTGGGTTGCCAAATAAATCATCACCTGGTGACCAAACCTAGTAGCAGTGAGCCTTTAAATATGTTCTTAAGTTAGTTCTCAGAAAGCAGGCCTAGAATGAGGCTAGGGCCATATTCGCAGCCTTTCCAGGATGGTAGAGCTTGTATTCTGCCATTCTAGCTTTTGAGAATCCAGGATTCCCTCTACACCAGGATGAGATAACAAATTAGTACTTTTGTGAACAGTTTTGTGGACTTGGGTGAGACATATTTGGAAGGAAGACTTGTCAGAATGTGTTGACTCATTAGTTGGATGGGTGGGGAGTGAAGAAAGAACCTAAGTGGGAGAAGGATGGTTACTCTGAAAGAAATAGGAAATTCAAGAGAGGGAGTTGGCTTTAGGGGGAAAGATGGTAGATGGATGGGGTCTTAGACAAGGTGAGTTTGAGCAAGACCCCCAAGTGAAAATGCCTAGAAGGCAATTGGAAGTGTAAGACTGGAGCAAGGAAGAGAGGACAGGGATGCTGGCATAGGTTTGGTATCCATCATCATAGAAGTGATAGTTGAAACTGTGAAAGAGAGTGAGGAGAAAGAGAAAAGCTGAGGACAGAGTTTTAGGGAAACACACACTTGGGGGTGGGAAGAAAAGGAGGAAGCATATAGAAGACATAGCAGAAGTGGTCATATCATGTCCATGGGTCCAAGGGAAGAGAGAATTTTTAAAATGAAGAGTTTGTCAATTGGGTCAAACTTTGTTGAAGGATTAAAGCAAATTTTTTCTCACAATAGCCCTCCAAGGAAATAAGGCAGATATGTTGACCCCCACTCACAAACTGTGTGACAGAGGGTAGGTCACTTAAACTCTCTAGGCTGCAGTTTTCTCATCTGTAAAATCAGGGCTTTGGTCATCTAAATGACCTTTAAGATCTCTTCTAGCTCTAAAAACATCCCATGATCCATTGGACACATGAGGAAACTGAGGCACAGAGTGGTTAAATGATTCTCCTCCAGTCACACAGCTAGGTTGTTGTTGTTTGCAAAGTTCCATATACTCCCAGTGCTCAGAGCTTTCTAGTGGCTGCATCTCTCAACCTTCAAATAAAGCTCGGCCCCTTCCCGCTCGCCCATCAAGGAAGTTTCTTGATCTTAAAGCTTTCTGGGGGAAAAGAAATGCCACAATCTCCCTTGGTCACCCATCCCAACATGTGTTTTTCACCATTATGAAGTCCTTCCTGGTATCTAGCCTTAATCCCTGTTGATACTAGATGGTCTATTGGCTTTTTTTTTTTAATCAACTGAGGAATCTAAAGTGGGGGAGGGAGAGGTAAGGGGTGCCGAAGAGGAGTGGGTAGCATCAGAGGAGAGGAGACACTTGCTTGGACCATAGTCCTCCAGCTTCTGCAAGGGACCTGGAGAGGATTATCACTCTGGGTAAAAGTGACTGCAGCTGCTGGGAACGTTATTGTTGCAAGAGGCTTATAGAAATGTAGACACCCAACCCTGACGTGCCCCAACACAAAAACAGGAGAATAAGCAGAATTAACTCCCAGTTCTTAAGCCTTTCTATTGTCCTGCTTCCTGCTAAATACCTTTTTGATTTCTCTGCCAAACCCCTCGCAGACCTAATCTAGAGTCCTCTGAGTCTTGGGAGAGAGTAGTCAGGGAGAAGATGAAATAAGGAAGCAAAGTATTCTTTGTTTTATGGGATGATCTAGTGAAAGGGGGGAAGGGAAGGTATACTAGGAGAAATTAAGGTGATGTAAAAGCTAAAGATATTATGAAAAAAAAATTTAAGTGACGAGAGCAGCGTCTCTGTGCCTCTCAACCTCAATATTCTTTTTATACCACCCCCCTCCATAGCAGTGTTGCTTAATGTTACCACTTACCCATCCCTAGCACATACAATCAATCCTTCCTTCCCCTGGGGAAAGAAATGTGTGACCCTGTCCAGGAACCCGGATGGGGGTGATGTTTACACCACCATTTGCATTGGTTTCAAGAGGTCCTTATCCATTTGTTAGCCTCCCATCACTTCCCCTCCCCCTGACTGCCTCCTCTCCTAGGGATGGACAAGGGACAGGGTGAGGCAGGGCACAGGGAGATCCGGGACCCTGCAGGTGATAGCAGAATACAAAACAGAAAGGGCCATCTCCCTGCCTCCCTCCAACACCACATCCACCTCCTAATGAGGAGCTTTTCAGACTTACAGGAAATCGATGGTTGGGGTTGTCAGGAGCTGGGAACCAACAGGGACAAGAAACAGCTGCTGGGAGAGAGGAGCAGGGGTCATTTGAGTGGGGCAAAAGGACTTGGAAGCTGACTAGAGAAGCATGCACAGGCTTCAGAAATCCAGGACTGGACAATGAAAGTTTATAAGAAGTTGGTGGCCCAAAGGGGTTGTTTGTCCTTCCTTCTTGAAGAGCACCATGACATCAGGAAGGGGATGGCATGATCTGCAAGTGAATTGGATCTAAGTGAGGGAGGGTTGTACAAAGTGGCCAGACTAGAGCAAAGTGGGAGAGAGCAGTGGGGTTGATCCCCGTGAGCCTCTCATGATCAATTAGCACCTTTGCAGACTTCCTACCAAACACAGGGATAAACTGAGGCAGAGCCCCACATCAATGATGGTGAGTGCATTAGACTCCTCATTTTTGATTTCTGGTTGCTTAACCCCTTCACCCATTATTGTTGTTGTTGTTGCTGTTTTCTATGCCCAACACTGTACCTTTCCATCAGGATAAGTGCCTCTATGGCAAATGTCCTGGCAGCTGACAACTTCAGAGAATCATATAGTGCCAGAGCTGGGAGAGACCACTTTAGAGCTCATCTAATCCAACCTTACATTTTTACAAATTGGGAAAGTGAGTTTGTTGATTTGAGGCCACCAAGAGATGTCACTTGACTTGCATGAGGTCATATAATCAATCAGTCAGTCAGTCAACAAGCATTGATTACATACTTGTTATGTTTTAGGCACTGTTGGGCACTAGGGATCCACAGACCAAAAAGAAAACAGCCCTTGACCTCAAGGAACTTATATTCTATTTGAGAAGATAAAATATACATAAATAAGTATATATAAATATATACACAATTGTTCAGTCATTTTCCAGTCAGGCCAGACTCTTCATGATCCCTTTTGGGGTTTTCTTGGCAAAGATACTGGAGTGGCTTGCTATTTCTTTCTGAGCTCATTTTACAGATGAGGAAACTGAGGCAAAGAGGGTGAAGTGACTTGCCACGGGTCACACAGCTAGTAAGTGTCTGAAGCAAGATTTGAACTCAGAGAGATGAGTCTTCCTGACTCTAGGCCTGGTGCTCTATCCACTGCACCACCCAGCTGCCCACATACACGGTTAGTATAAATTTAAATTAGTATATACACTTAGCTGCCCATATACACAATTAGTATAAGGTAAGTTTAAAGGGGGAGCAACACTGTCACTTGGGGGCAGGGAGAGAGCAGGAATGTAGAAGATGTTGCTGGAGCAGAGTACTGAAGAAAACAAAGGATTCTGGGAAGTGGAATTGAGATGGGAGTCCATGAAGGACCACCAGGGCAAAAGCCGGAGGTAGGAGATGGGAGATGGCATGTCATGGGGGAGGGGTGGCTGGGTGGCAGCACCTCGAACCCATGTTGTCTGTGCTCCCTGTACAAGGCTCACAGCTGCCTTTCCAGGAGTTAACCTTTTATTGCTGAGCAAGTTTGGGAAAGAGTATAGCTATTCTCTCCTGCTACAACATAGCCCAGATTCACGACTCATGTGTTCATAGGGACATAACCCTACCCACATATTAACCTATTAATACATAGCAGTGGAAGTGCCCATGTAAGCACGAGTGCTCCCAGAGACATATGTTGTGTGCTCACAGGTCCCACAACGAATATACACATGCCAACAGGAACAAGATAGGTTTGTGCTGATGACCATCCATAAAACCCCAGGGGCCCTGCTCCTTCCCCGGCTCCCTGCTCCCCTCCCTATGTGCGGCTTGCTCTTCCCTGCCCTCCTGATATCTAAGTCTTAGCTCCCTTTAGCCCCAGCTCCAGCCTCAGCCCCCTCTTGCCCAGACGGGTTTTGGGTGGCAGCAGCTCCTGATGATGTCAGCTGCTATTTTGAGTTGGACAGAGTGGGAGGCAAAAGGAAGATGTCCCCTCACTGTTTGGAGAGAGCCAAGCTAAGATCGGAGGATGGAACCAAGGATGCCTGACCAGGGAGGAGCAGAGAGGACTGGTGGGCAGCAGGGCTCTGGCTGGGGCACCATACACTCAGGCCAACCCCAACCAGTTGCTACGCTAGGTCAAGCCAGCACAATCAGCGAAAGAAGAAGACGGGAGAGAAAAGAGCAAAAACACGGGAAGCCACTAAGGAAATACACAGGCAGACAACGAAATACTTTGGTAGGAAAGGAGAAGGGAATAAGCATTTGGTAAATGCCTACTATAAGCCAGGCTCTGTGCAAAGTGCTTTTTACAACCATTATCTTATTCAATCCTCATAAGAACCCTGAGAGACAAGTGGTACTTATGATCGCTGTTTTACAGATGAGGAAACTGAAGCACACAGAGGTTAAGTGACTTGCTCAGGGTCACACAGCTGCTAAGTAGCTGAGGCCAAGTTTGAACTCAGGTCTTCCTGACTCCAGACCCAGGGCTCTAAGCACTGCATCACCTAGCAGATACTAACTAGATACCTTGTAAAACACAATTTATGAAGGAAGAGGGAGATGGAGATTGGGAACACGGAAGTGTTTTGTGCTAGACTCGCACCAGTGGCAGAATACATGAATGCCTCTTGGAGATGCACCATGCTCTAATTGTTTTGTTGTTGTTGTTGCTTTTGGTGAAGCAACTGGGGTTAAGTGACTTGTCCAGGGTCACGCAGCTAGGAAGTGTTAAATGTCTGAGGCCGGATTTGAAGTCAGGTCCTCCTGACTCTACGGTGGGAGCTCTAACCACTGTACCACCTACCTGCCCCTATGCTATAATTTCTAGATACAGGTTCAAGTCCTGCCTTGGCCACTAACTAGTTGTATGAGCATGGGCAAGTTGCTTAAAAATCTGTGAGCTCCAGATTTTTCCTCTGTAAAATGGGGATAATAATGCCTAGATTATAGGGTTACTGCAAGGAAAGCTCCTATTTTTCAAAATACAGAAATATGCAATTTTTGTGATTCATTTGACAACATTTGTGACTCTGAGGCTGAGCCCCCTTGCCCAAGGGCAGTGAGTAGCAGGAGGCTTTGGGGAGAGTGCTGTAAAATGTGAAGGAGGCTAATGGAAGTTGTGTCAGGCTGACGACCTCTGGGATCTTCAAAGCTGGGGAAGAGACCAACCACCCCTTCCATTCTAAGCTTCACCCACATGAGTCATAGCGTCGTCGTCTCTGAAATGACTTGTCCAAGGTCACGGAGGTTGTAAGTTTGTAAGGCTGTAGGTATAGAATCTCTGGCTCCAAAGCTAGTGGTCTTTCTACTCTACCATGAAGTTAGGCAGAGAAAAGAAGGCTCAGATAATCAATGATTTTGAGCTGTCAGTGAGCTGAAAGGTCATTTATCTATTTGTTTTACAGATAAGGAAACTGAGGCCCAGAAAGCCTGTGCCACATAGGCCCAAGGTCACATAGGGAGTAAGTGTCAGAGCTGGGATTTGAACTCAGATCCTCCAGCTGCAAAATCCATGCTGCCTCTCAAAGTAAGAACAGGGAGGATAAAGATACTTATAGTATAGAGGGGTATTCTGTCCCCAACCATGCCGCAGGTGCCTCTCTGTGGCACCAGGCAGCTGGTAATAGTGTAGTAACATAAGATTAGGCCTCAGAAGCCACAGGTCCATGTCTCAGTTTTGCTACTTATTCCCTGTGTGACTTTGTCTGAGTAACTACCCATGTCTGGGGCTCGGCCCCCTAGTCTTTAAAATAAAGGGGCTGGATTAGATTAATTTAAAGGTTCCATTTGGCTCCAAACTCTATGCTCTTCGGTTTCCTGCCCCTAATCTGGGGTTAGCAGGAACACTGGGACAGGAGTCTCAAGGCCTTGGGTCTAATACAGGCTAAACTACTAAGCGGCTATATGACATTTGGTACGTCATTTTGGGTGTCTGTTTCTATAGCTATTAAAAAAAATGAGGTAAATGATCTCTAAGGTCACTCCCAGCTCTAACATTCTCTGAGTCTGTCTAAATTAGCTGAAAATGCCAGGACACAAAACAGAGACAGTCAGACATATCTAGCAAGCATTGGACCATGCTAAAGACAGACTACATATCCCTGTGTCAAAGGTGGGCCCAGCGTGGAGGTGAGAGGAGGCTGTTCCCTCTGAAGAGGGGAACTCAGAAGAGGTGCTCAGTGCCTCAGGAGGTCTGAGGCCAGGGGAAAACCAGGCAAGGCCCTCTGCCCACATTCCTTCCTGCTCTCAGCTCCCACAGGGGTCTCTGCCATCTGCCTAAGCCGGAAAGGAGAGGTTTCAGCTTTGAGGCAAATGCTCAGGGAGAGATTGGAGCCAGCCCTGAGGATTTCGCCTTCTGCCACTGGGCTCCTGGACACAGGACAGCTTGTTGGAGAGATCACATGGCCCCATGGAATGAGGGCCCACTGGAAAGGCTGGGTATCAGACATCCTGCAGCCAGTCACTGTTTGCTGAATTGGGAAGGGAATGTTGTTTAGGGAAACCTCCACTGGACTTGGAATCAGGAGATCTGAGTTCAAATCCTGACCCTTATCAAGACTTGAGCAAATTATTTAAGCCCCCTGAATCTCAGTTTCCTCATTTGCAAAAGAGGATTAAAAACACTTATACCTCCCACTTCATAGATTGTTGTGGAGAAACTACTTTGTAAACCTTAAAGTGTTAAATAAATATAAATTATTATTATTATTTATTATTATTTCCAAATGGAGCAGACTACAATATTCAGAGAACTGCTCCAGTTGGAGAGATAATGGAGGAGTTGGAAATAATGAATCCATGTTCTTGCACAACTTCCCTTTCTAGAGCCTATTGGAGTCCTCAGTCTCTGAGCTCTCACTCACAGCCAAGGGCCAATCATTCCTCTCTCCCTTTCTCCCTCCTTACTACCCACCCTGGGAACTAACTGCAGAAAACCTCCAGATAGTGGTACCAGTCAGAGAGTGCCAAGTTGGGGGTAAGGGAGGAGTTGGGAAAGGTACGTGTGGGGATTTCTGAG
>NW_020954576.1:48317575-48332639 GCF_900497805.2 Vombatus ursinus
TTCATACTCATATCATCACATTATGGACTGCCAGGAATTTGCTCAGATTATTGACAGCTGTAATATCATATTACACATACACACACTTTTCCCACCTATCACAAACCCACCAAGAAAATCTGAACCTAAATTGTTTATCAAAGGGACTCTATCAGTCTCCTTTCCTGGCAGCTAGGTGGTATAGTGGGTAGACTTCTTAGAGTCAGGAAGACCTGATTCAGAATCCAGCCTCAGATACTTAGCTGTGTGACCCTGGGCAAGTCACTTAGTCTCTGCCTCAGTTTCTTCAAGTGTAAAATGGGGATCATAGTAGAACCTACCTCCCAGGATTGTTGTGAGGATCATATGCTATAGTATTTGTAAAGCACTAATTAATAGCGATTGGCACATAGTAGGGGCTTAATGAATGTTTGTTCCCTGTCCCTTCCTTCTTGGAGTGAAAGTGGTTCACTGGAGTCTGAGGACCTGAGTTCAAATTCTGGGTCTGCTACTTACTAACTGTATGACCTTGAATATGATTTACCCTTTTTTGGTCTAAGTTTTCTCATCTGCAAAATGAAGGGGTTGGACTCCATCTAAGGTCTCTTCCAGTTTGAGTTGAGTGATTTTGTGATCTTTTCCTGGAAGCCCTATAGGCATCTCCCACCGAACACACCCAAAATGGAGCTCATTAACTCCTCCCCTAAATTCATCCCTCCTTCAAACTTGACCCTCTTTCTCTTGAGAGCACCACCCAGGTGGGTAAACTCAGAATCAGACTTGATTCTTCTTTCTCCTTTCCTACCTCCTGCTCACCCCTGAGGGTTCTCCTCCCACCTGACTGCTCCTTCTTATCCATCTTTGGTGGATCTTCATCCAGGTCATACCTGCTAAGGGAGGTGTCCTACGGAACTCCATCCTGCCCCCTCTTCTCTTCTTCCTCTACACTATTTCACTTGGTGAAGAGGACAGAACCAAGATGGTAGAGTAAGGCAGGAAATCACCTGAATTCTCCCAAATTAATCTCCAAACAACTTTAAAATCGTGCCTTGAAATGAATTCTGGAGCAGCAGAGCCAATAAAGGGATGAGGTGAAACAATTTCCCAGTCTAAGACAACTTAGAGGGTCAGCAGGAGAGGTCTGTCTCACTGGGGTAAAAGGGAAATACTGTCTACTGTAGGTGGTGTCCAGGAAAGCCAGCAGTACGCTGCACCCAGTAAGCCAGCAGTGAGGCTCTAAGCCCCAGGACAGGTCAGCAACAAGGCTTCACACCCCAGGAACAAGAAGCTTGGGATAGTGCTCCCTTCACTGCAGATCAGAGCCCAACTCACCAAATAGACTGGTAAGATGAGCAAACAACAACAACAACAACAACAACAACAAAAAGAACCTGACCATAGAAAGTTACTTTAGTGACAGGAAAGATCAAAACACAAACTCAGAAGAGAACAACAATGTCAAAATGTCTACATGCAAAGCCTCAAAGAAAAATGTGAATTGGTCTCAGACCCAAAAAGAACTCCAAAAAGAGCTCAAAAAAGGATTTTAAAGACCAAATAAAAGAGGCAGAAGAAAAATTGGGAAAAGAAATGATGAGTGATATAAGAGAGTCATGAAAAAAAGAGTCAACAGCTTGGTAGAGGAAGCACAAAAAAATGGGAAAAGATGTACAAAAATTCACTGAAGAACTCCTTAAAAATTAGAATTGGGCAAGTGGAAAGTAATGTAACTCCATGAGACTTCAAGAAACAATAAAACAAAATTAAAATGAAGAAAATGCAAAATATCTCATTGGAAAAACACCTGAACTGGAAAATAGATCAAGGACAGATGATTTAAGAATTATTGGACTACCTGAAAGCCATGATAAAAAAAAAATCCTGGACATCATATTTTAAGAAATTATCAAAGAAAACTGCCCTGATATCCTAGAACTAGAGGGTAAAATAGAAATCTAAATAATCTACCAATTATCCCAAAATGAAAACTCCCAGAAATATCATAGGCAAATTCTAGAGCTCGTAGATCAAGGAGAAAATATTGCAAGCAGCCAGAAAGAAGCAATTCAAATATCATGGTGCCACAATCAAGAATACATAGGCTTTAGCAGCATTAAACATTAAAGGATCAGAGGGCTTGGAATACGTTATTACAGAAGCCAAAGGAAGTAGAATTATAACCAAGAATAACCTATCCAGCAAAGTTGAGCATAATCCTTCAGGGGAAAAAGCGGATATTCAATGAAATAGAGGACTTTCAGCATTCCTGATGAAAAGACTGAATAGAAAATTTTACTTTCAAATACAAAGAGAAGTATAAAAAAGGTAAACAGGAAAGAGAAAACATAAGGGATTCAATAAGGTTAAACTGTTAACATTTGTACATGGAAAGATGATACTTGTGACTCTTAAGAACATTATCGCTATTAGGGCAGTTAAAAGGAGTATACACAGAGAGTTCAGGTATAAGTTGACTTTGATAGAATTATGTCCCAAAAGGTCAAATGAAGGGGTAAGAAAGAGGAATGCACTGAGAGAAGAGGGAAGGGAAAGATTACATCACACAAAGAGGTGTGAAAGACTTATTACAGGGGAGTGAAAGATTGGGGGGGGAGTCAACACTTGAACCTTACTCATTATAATTGGCTCAAAGAGGGAATAACATACACACTCAATTGGGTATAGAAATCTATCTTACCCTATAGAAAAGTAGGAGGGGAGGGGAATAAGAGAAAGGGGGCACTGATGGAAGGGAGGGTGGATTGGAGAAGGCTGTGGTCAAAAGCAAAACACTTTCAAGGGGGACATGAAAGGAGAGAGAGAGAGACAGAGAGAGACAGAGGCAGAGAGAGAGAGAGAGAAGTGAAGAACAGAATGGAGGAAAATACACAGTAATCATAACTGTGAATGTGAATGGGATAAACTCACCCATAAAATAGAAATGAATAACAGAATGAATTAAAAACCAGAATCCTATGATATATTGTTTACAAGAAACACATTTGAAGCAGAGAGCCAAACACAAAGGTATGGGTAAAGGTAAGGGGCTGGAGCAGAATCTATTATGCTTCAGCTGAAGTAAAGAAAGCAGGGATAGTAATCATGATCTCAGACAAAACAAAAGCAAAAAATCAATCTAAAAGAGATAAGGAAGAAAACTACATCTTGCTAAAAGGTACCATAGATAATGAAATAATACCAATACTAAACATATATGAACCAAATGGCATAGCATCCAAAATTTAAAAGACGTTAAATGAATTATAGGAGGAAATAGAGAGTAAAACTATACTATTGGGGTCCTCAACATTTCCCTCTTAGAACTAGATAAATCTAACCAAAAAAATAAATGAGAAAAAAGTTAAGGAGGTGAATAGAATTTTAGAAAAGTTAGATATGGTAGACCTCTGGAGAAAATTGCGTGAGAACAGAAGGTAATATATCTTTTTCTCAGTGGTATATGGCACCTACACAAAAATTAACCATATATTAGGGCATAAAAATATCACAATCAATTGCAGAAAAGAAGAAATATTAAATGCATCCTTTTCAAATCATAATGCAATAAAAAATTATATTCAGTAAACAGCCATGGAAAGATAGATTAAAATTAATTAGAAACCGAATAATCTAATCTTAAAGAATGAGTAGGTCAAAGAACAAACCATAGAAACAATCAATAATTTCATTAGAGAGAATGACGACAATGAGACAACATACCAAAATTTATGGGATGCAGCCCAAGCAGTATTTAGGGAGAAATTTACATCTCTAAATGCCTACATCAATAAACTAGAGAAAGAACAGATCAATGAATTGGGCATGCAACTAAAAAAAAAACTAGAAAAAGAACAAATTAAAAATCCCAATTAAACGCCAGTTGGAAAGCCTGAAAAATCAAAGGACAGATTAATGAAATTGAAAGTAAGAACACCATAGAACCACTAAATAAAAGTAGGCACTGGTTTTATAAACAACAACAACAACAATAAAACAGATAAAGCATTGGTTAATTAGATTTTTAAAAAAGAAAGAAGAAAAACAAATTAATAGTATCAAAAATGAAAAGGGTGAATTCACCACCAATGAAGAGGAAATTAAAGCAATTATTAGGAGCTATTTTGCCCAATTATATGCCAATAAATCTGACAATCTGAGTGAAATGGATGAATATTTACAAAAATATAAATTACCTAGATTGATAGAAGAGGAAATAGAATACTTAAATAGTCCCATCTTAGAAAAAGAAATTGAACAAGCCATCAATGAACTCCCTAAGAAGAAATCCACAGGACCAGTTGGATTCACAAGTGAATTCTACCAAACATTTAAAGAAAAATTAGTTTCAATACTATATAAACTATTTGGAAGATAGTCAAAGAATGGGTTCTACCAAATTTCCTTTTACAACACAAATATAGGGTGCTGATGCCTAAACCAGAAAAAGAAAATTATAGACCAATTTCCCTAATGAATATTGATGTAAAATTTTTAAATAAAATACCCTTTCACTTGGTGATCTTATCATCACCCATGGATTCAATGATCATCTCTATATAGTAGATTCTCAAACCTACATATCCAGCCCTAACCTCTCTGCTGACCTTCAGTCTCCCATCTCCAATTTCCTATTAGACATCTCACATTGGGTGTCCTGTAGACCTTTTAAACTCAGCAGGTCCAAAACTGAACTCATCATCTTTCCCCCCAAACCCTCCCTGCTTTCAGACTTGCCTTTACTAGCTAGGGCAACACTATTGTCTGAGTCATCTGGGCTCATGACCTCAGTGTCAACCCACCTCCTCATTCTCTCTTACCACCTAACTAATCTATTGTCAAGGCATGTTGATTTTACCTTCATAGAATCTCTGCACATTTCTACCTTCTTAACATCTCTCACATGTGGTATAACCTCTCTTCTTTTGGTACAGGCCCTCATCTTCTCACACCTGGACTATTGTAATGGCCTGCTGATTGGTCTGCTTACCACAAGTCTCTCTCCGTTCCAGTCTATCCTCTTACTCGGCCACCAAAGTGATTTTCCTAAAGCACAGGCCTGACCATGTCATCCATCCCCCTCCTCAATAAACTCCAGTGGCTCCAATCACCCCCAGGACCATATACAAAATTTTCCATTTGGCGTCCTTCATAACCTAGAGCCACCCTTCCCCCTCACGCACACTTTTCCAGTCTTCTTCCACCTTAAACTCTACCCACCCTACCCGCCCTTGCCCCCCACATAGTCTTTGATCCAGTGACATTGGCCTCTTTGCTGTCCCTCATCTCCCGATTAGGGGCACTTTCACTACCTGCCCCCTTGTCTGGAATGTTCTTCTTCCTCATTCCTACCTCCTGGCTTCCTTCAAGTCCCAGTTAAAATCCTACGTGATCCCTCTTATTTTAGGATCTTCCGTCTATTGATAATTTCCCATTTAGCCTATGTGTTTTGTTCATACATTGTTGTTTAGATTTAGTCTCCTCCATTAGATTTCAAGCTCCTTCAGAACAGGGAACTGTCTTTTTGCCTTTCTTTGTATCCTCAGGGCTTAGCACAGTGCCTGGCATATAGCATTAAAACCCATTACTGACAGAATATTGAGACTTGTCCATGGTATCTTCCTCACCTATCTTTCCATTTGAATTTTCTCTGCCTGTCTTAAGCTCTCATTGCCTCTCACCTGGGCTATTTCAAAAGCCTCTCATCTGGTCTCCCTGCTTCCATTTTCTCTCCACATCAAACCATCTTTCACATGGCTGCCAAAATAGCCCTACCAAGTCACTCCTCAATTGAAAAAGCCTTCACTAGTTTGTCCCCTTTGCCTATAGGACAAAACCTTTAGACTGGCACCCAAGACCCTCCACGTCTGGCTCTAGATTGCCCTCCCAAATGTGTTTCATGCTACTCCCCTTTCAGCTCTCTATGTTCTAGCCAAATTAGATCACTAAGTATTTCCCAAACTCCCATCTCTTATATACTGACATGACTGTCCCCCAGGCCTGAAATACACTCCCTCCTCATCTTCACTTTTCAGAATCTTTGTCTTCCTTCAAGCTGGAGCTCAGGGGCACCTCTTCAATCCTTCCATGTTTTTCTCAGGTTTTAGTTGTCTTTATCTCCATGGTAGGGTCAAAGGATCAATGGCTTTAGAGTAGAAGAACATGGATTCAAATCTTGCCTTTGTACTTTACTGTGTAACCTTAGGCAAGTCATTCAACATTGATGGGCCTTAGTTTCCTCATCAGTAAAATGGGGGAGAAGGTTGTATCAGATAGTCTCTAAAGGTCCCTTCTAGCAATAAATATATGATCCTATGATCTTCAATATCAGAGGGTCCTTATTTATTTATCTGAACAAATGAATAAACAAGCATTTATTGTGTTTGCTATGTTCCAAGAACAGTGTTAATGGAAAGTAGAAAAAGTATACAGCACCTACTATGTGCCAGAGACTGCACTAAGCACTTTTTATAATCATTTCATTCTCACAACTATGAGAAATAGGTGTTGTTATTATCCCCATTTTACAGATGATGAAACTGAGATAGAGTGACTTGCTGAGTGTCACACAGACAGTGTCTAAGGCAGGATTTGAACCCAGGTCCTCCTAACTTGAGTCTTGAACTGTATCCACTATGTCACCTAGCTGGCTCTGGCTGTTAAATGCTAGGGATACAAATAAAAGAATTCAAGACAGTCCTTGAATTCTAATAGGGAGAAGGCAGCACATAGAGAAGAGCTGGAAATCCGTAGGTAAGGAGCATGCATAGAAATGTGGTTTAGAAATGGTGGCCAGGAAGTTCCCCGGGGCATAGTTCTGGGCAAGATAAATGGGAAGATGACCTATGAGAGCCCAGGATGATTGCAGGGGGGAGAGTCCAAGGGTCTCAGGAGTTGAGTGTGAGGTGAATAAGGACAATGGCCAGAATGCAGGCAGCAAGATTTGTAAATGGTGGCCAGAAAGTTTAGTTCACCATGTTATTTGTGAAAGTGCTGTGACCCCTCATAAGATGTAATGTCCTTGAGGGCAAGGACAGTTTGGTTTTGTCTTTGTATACTCTGAACCTGGGACAGTACCTTACATGAAGCAGGCGTTTACTAAATGTTTGTTCACTTGAGCCAACTGTACATATGACTGTAAGTATTTTTTATTGTGGTCACAGCTGTGACCATGGTCATGTTTGTGAGTGTGATGGTGGCTATGGCTGGGGTTGTGGAAATGGCCGTGGTTGGTAGCTGTGGTTCCAAGGTTAGCTACAGCTTTGGGTGTGGCTATGCTTGAGGTTACCATTGTGTGTGTCATTGATGTCCGTGGACATGATTAGATTCACAATTGCGTCTTAACTATTGCATCCCACTAGCTTTCCAAAAGATGGCAAAAGTCCCAAATCCAGTATTATATGAGCATAACAGGCCAAGAGAAGACCCCTGGCTGTGGGGCATCTGACCCCTTTGTAAGAAATCAATATTCCCCAGAGCCATCATCTTCTATTACTTCCCTAGCAAGGGCCCAGGAGCAGAATAGGCCAAGAGCTGGTGGGGGTACTGGAGTGGGTAGTGGGGCAAGTTCAGAGGTGCTGGGTAGGAGCAGAAGATTCACCTTAAATGGGAGGGAGAGGGAGAAAATGAGGAAGAGCAGAGCAGGGAGCCCTTGGATTGGGGGAAGGTTTCAGGAGGAATGCTGACTAGCATGTGTGGGCACAGGGATGGGGGTGGGGGGCAGCAGGTCTCAGAAGGGTATGAGCTGGGCCCTGCCAGGCCACAGGGGGATATTGATGAGATTTCTGTTGAGAAGTGACAGAGCTTGTGGGGATGTCATAATGAAGACAGATGATCCTATGCTCAGCTCTGATCTTCATGCAGGAGAAGGAAGACTCATAACCCGAGCACCACCCTGCGGAGCAGCTACTGCGCCCTCTCCCCGACCAGTGCTTAACTCTGTGACTAAGAGCTAAGCTCCTTCCCCCCTCTCTTTCCCACCTCTCATTATACTTCTTCTCTTTCTATTGCTTCTCTCTTTCTCTCTATATTACTCACTTTCCCCCTTCTCACCCCTCTCCTCCCCCTCCTTTTCTTCTCTCTATCACTCTCATGCCCACCCCAACCCTGGTCTGTTTCTCTTCCTCCCTCTTTCTGTCCCCAAGCTTTTGATTCCTTATTTTTCCCTTGTCTGTTTTCCTCACACCCTCCCTACCTCTGTGTTTGGTTTTGTTCTCCTGGGATGGTGATTTCCCCAGTTCAGCATGCTGCTCTTCCCTGGGGGGGGGGTTTCCTGGCCTGTGGGGGAGACAGGCCTGGGAGGGAGACTGCCCTGGAAAAAGCCTGAACAGCAGCCAGCTTCCATTAATTAGCCAAGAAGTATTGAGTAAACAGCTAATACTGGAAAGGCAAGAGCCTGGACCATGCACTGATCTGGTTCTGAAAAGGGACTGGGGGTGAGGATGAGGGTGGGGAGCCACACACAAATCATGAATATTTGTGTGTGCATCAAAACAGAACACTGCTGAAGGGACTAGATACTGTAATTATCTCTAAAGGAGAGGAGAGTTTCATCAGAGGAAGGCTGGGAAATGGATGAAATCAGTTAAACATGCAGAATTCATGAGCTTGGTTAATTAAAAACCTTAAGTAAGAATCACAGAATCACAGCATTTGAGAATAGAAAGAGATGTCAGTGGCCATTTAATCTACCCTAGTAATGAAAGGAATCCCTAGTGTAGCATCCCCGACAAGAAGGAAAATGCAGTTTCTTTAGAAGACAGATACAATAGAATGTAAACTCCTTGAAAGGAAGAATCATTTGATTTTTGTTCTTGTATTCTCAATGCCCAGCACAGTGTCTGAAACATAGTAATATATTGGAAACGACTATTCATTTCATTCAACAATCAACAAAGCATTTATTAAGACTCCACTAGCACAGCATTAGCCACTGTGCTAGGTGCTGGAAATAGAAGCCCCCAAATCCGATGTCTCTGCTTTTAAGTCACAAGCATTTAAGTCCCTACTAGATGCTAAGGCACTGCGCTAAGCACTAGGGATACAAATAGAAATAAGAAACAGTCCCTGCCCTCAAGGAGCTTACATTCTAAAGGTGGGAAGACTACATATAAAATGGAACTGAAAAGGTAGAGGAGGAGGAACGGTACATGGTCATGTCCAGAGACTCCAAAACATAGCTGGGAGAGGTAGCAGGGATGGCTGGCCTGGGGTCATTCCTCAAAACAGACGAGCATGCTCACAGAAAAGCAAATATAGGACACATACAAGATAAAAACACAGTGATAGGGAGGGAGGAGAGTATGAACGACGGAGGGAATTAGAAATGGCCTCTTGAAGAAGGTGATACTTGAAAGGAACCAGAGCTTCCAACAGGCAGAAATGAGAAGTAAGAACATTTGAGGCATGAGGAAGAGCAAAGGTACAGAGGCCAGAGGAGAATTAGGGTCTGAGGAGGAGCAATGTTGCCAGTGTAGCTGAAGCGTGGAATGTGTGAGCGGGGAGAATGAGCAATGAGCTTGGAAGGATACTCAGGCAATCAACATTTATCACACACCTACTATGCGCCAGGCTCTGCTAAGCTCTAGAGATACAAGGAAAGGCAAAAGACATTCCCTGTCCTCAGCAGCTCAGAATCCAGTGGAGGAGACAAGCAGGCAAACCATGTACAAACAAGATATAAACAGGGCAAATTGGAGATAATCAGCAGAAGATACTAGAATTAACATCAGGAAAGGTTTCTTGCAATAGGTGGGATTTCAGCAGGGACTTGAAGGAAGCTGGGGAAAGCAGGCAGCAAAGATGGGGAAGGAGAGTATTCCAGGCACTGGGAGGGTCGGGGAGGGGATAGCCAGCAGAAATGCCTGGAGCTCAGAGATCAGTGTCTTGTGAAAGAAACAGCAACGTTGTCACCGGGTTACAACTATGTGTCAGGGTATAAAGTATAAGAAGACTAGGAAAAGGGAACAGGTTATGAAGGACTTTGGATCCCAACAGAGGATTTTTTTATTTTATACTAGAAGTGACAAGGAGCCACTGGAGTTTATTGAGTAAGGGAGGTGACATGGTCAGAGGAGAGGAGAGGGCATAGTAGAGTCATAAAGGTAAATCAATAGGACTTGACAATAAATTAGAAATGAGGAGGGGTGAGACAGTGAGAAGTCATGGGTGATACCTAGATTTCAAGACTGGGTGAGTGAGAGGATGGTGGTACCTTCAATAGTAATAGGGTAGATTTAGGGGAAAGATAATGAGTTTAGCTTTGACGTGTTAAGTTTAAGATATTTATGGGACACCTAATTCAAAATGTTCAATAGACAATTGGAGATGGGAGACTGGAAATCAGCAAAGAGATTAAGTCAATTTCCTACAGCGCCTGAAGTAGTGTTTGAACCCAGGACTTTCTGACTCCAAGTCCCTATGTAATTTTGAATCTAGTTGAATTCTACTCTTCCTTCAGGGTCCAACTCAAGGCTCATCTACTTCATGAAGGCTTCCAGAATTGCTCCAGACCACACTGAACTCCCTCTTCTCTGAATTCCTTTAGTATTTAAAGTAAGTACCACATGGTTTCTTCAATTTTTGTTTGATTGCTCCATTTCATCAGTTTTGGCATCCTAGCTAAATTGTAAGTCTATGAAAGGCAAGAATCATGTCCTTGACTTCTGTATTTCTCATAGTGTCTACAAATACTCTGCTAGTGAGAATGTGATAAAAGTTACTTAGAGGAGATCAGAAGTTCTAAGCTTAGGGTCCATGAATTAAAAAAACAACAACTTTTTTTTGCTAATTGTATTTCAAAGTAATGGTTTCCTATTGAATTTATTTTATGCATTAAAAGCATTATTCTGAGAAGGGGGCCATAGATTTCACTAGAAGGGGTGCCATGACACACACAAAAAAATGATGACAATCTCTTTTTAGCTCAGGCATCTTATGATTCTTGTACTTTTTATGTCTGGAATAAGAAGGAAAGACAGGTCATGATCCCCTGCTCCAGAGCCACTCCCCCCAATTCCACCCTCACCCCATGTTGTGTGCTGCGAGATACTACACAGGGCAGTCCAGACGCACAACCTCTCCTGCCATCATGGGCTAATCCAAAGAGCACCAAGATGGAGTGCCAAAAGCTGAATTTGGATTCTAGCTCTGTCATTTCTTGAGGTTATGTATCCTTGATCAAGTCACAGGATGTCAGTATCGGAAGAGGTCAACTTATAGACCTATCTAATCCAACTAATTCATTTTACAAATAAGAAAACTGAAATCCAAAGACGGGAAGTGACTTGTCCATGGCCACATAGTTTAAGGAACTAGAGTTTAAACCCAGGTCTTTAAAGGGGCTTCACTTAATCTCTCTAAGCTTCGACTTCCTTCTTTGTAAAGTAAGCATTTTTTGGCGTCTCCCTCCCACCAAGAAAAAAAGTAAAATTACTTTAGAACTGATATATACTATATAAATGTAGGTTATTATTACTTCTCATTACCAGCCTCTAAAATGTCACTGTGCTCTCTACTGCATGTTCCTGTAGAGTCACAGGGACCTGGGATCAAATCCTACCTCTGACACTTCCTACCTATGTGTCTTTGGGCCAGTCATTTAGCCTCCCTGGACCTCAGTTTCCTCATGTGTAAAATGGGGTGATATGCTCTTTCTCTCACAGTTTTGTTTTGAGAAAAGAGCTCTGAAAACCTTAAAATGCTATATGTGTTGATTTGGGATTTGGGGCCAGAATTGTGATTTCATGGGCATTGACACTTTTAATTTTAGAAAGGTGCCTGGGGGTACTGAGGGGTTAAGGGATTTGATCAGAGATAGGACTTGAAACTAGGTCTTCCTGACTCTGAAGGTAGCTTTTGATTCACTTCACCAGTCAATAAGTAGGGATAGGGAAGGGAAGGAAAGGGAAAGAAGCATTTATGTTTAGCCTACCATGTGTCAGGCACTGTGCTAAGCACTTTACAAACACTATCTCATTTGAGCTTCACAACAACCCTGAGAGATAGGTGCTATTATTACCCCATTTTATAGCTCAGGAAACTGAGGCAGACAGAAGTGAAGTGACTTGTCCAGGGTCACACAGCTAAATGTCTGAGGCAGGATTTGAACGCAGGACTTCCTGACTCCAAGCCAAGGGTTCTATCTACTGAGACACCCAGCTGCCTCTAAGAGAATTGGGACCTGAGATGTCATTGGTATAAAATACTCCCAGGTGAGGAAACTCCCTCCACCAATGCAGGTTGACACCTTCTCTGCAAATATAGCACTTGGGGTTAAATGACTTGCCCAGGGTCACACAGCCAGTACATGTGGAGACAGAACTGAAACCTAGGTGCTCCTGGCTTGGAGATCAGCTCTCTATCATGACATCAGAGGTGTATAGAACAAGATCCTGGCAGAATTTTGGCCACAAAAATCCCAAGTACAGCCTGAATCAGATTAAAATGGAATTGGGAAATATTTAACAAAATAAATTACAAATACAATAAAACATAGATGATATTACAGTTTAAAACTCAGTAGGTGTGCAGCCCACGGGGATGCTTAGGTATGGATTAGTGGTCCCCATTTTTCTATTCAAGTTTGATGTCACTGCATCATCCCTCTCTGTTGATATTAGTAGTAGTTGTAGTAGTTTTCTTTTTGTGGTTATCATGCACTTCCCTGAAGTACAAGAACCTGAAGCAGCAAAGCACCCTGAGCCAGGAGGCAAAATATGCCAGGCAAGTTAAATGACCACCATCACCTTGGCTACTATCTCCCCCAGACCTTGATGGAGACAGCTCAGGACCATAAACACAAGGGCCTTAGGAAAAGTGGGCCCCACAAACCACCAGACCTGCTTTCAGTCAGCCCCCCACCCCAAGAGGAAAGAGAAATCATGGTAGAAAAGGCATCCACCTCCCTCATCACCACTAGCAACAACTTGGGACCAACTGCTATCAACAGGCAGATGAGCACAAGGGCCTTGGCAGTAGCATCTCCCTATAGATCGCCATTCCTGTTTCCAGCGCAGTCCTCACACTCCTCATCTAGGGAAGCAACTCCTGTGGGGAAGGGTCCAGCCATTTCCACCAGCTGTCACCCACAGAGCAGGCAAGCCAGCCTAGCTGAAGCTGCAAGATCCTCTAGGGGAGAGGCAGGAAGCAGCATCAACCAACCAAGTCAAACCACCACCACCTTGACAATCATCTCCCCTCAAAATCCAGTGAAGATAACTCAGGACGCTCAACTCCAAAATCTTGGGAATAGAAATGCTTCTAGCCCAGTGTCCTCACCCATCATCCTGGGAAGCAACCCCAGGGGAGATGCAACCTGACAATCACTCCTGAAGGTGCTACTGTCAGTCAATAAACATTTATTAAGCACCTACTATGTGCTAGTTGGGCAGCTCGATGGCACAGTGGGTAGAGCTCTGGGCTTGGAGTCAGGAAGACCTAAGTTCAAATCCGGCCTCAGATATTTACCAGCTGTGTGACCCTGGACAAGCCACTTAACACTGTTTGCCTCAGTTTCCTCATTTGTAAAATGAGCCAGAGAAGGAAATGATCAACCACTCCAGTATCTCTGCCAAGAAAACTCCAAATGGGGTCATGAAGAGTCAGACACAACTGAAAATGACTCAACAACAACAACTATGTGCCAGGTACAATGCCAAAGAGTCAAAAACAGTTTCTGAAGATCCACAAAAGAAAAGTTCTTGCCACCAAAGGTACTGGCATTGTCAAATGGTTCACCATCAGAGACTGAAATTATTTTTACCAGTGGAAATAATATTAAGAAGATGCATCATCATCTACTTTTGCTGCTATAGTCTAAAGACCATGGTCACTTTCCCTTCTGCCTTACAGCTGAAATATTCCATCTGTGTTGCCTGTCCCCATTAGAATGTAAGCTCCTTGAGAGTAGGGACTGTCTTATTATTCTGTTTTTATTCCCAGTTCTTCAACAACAGTTGTTGTTCAGTGGTGTCCCCCTGGACCACAGCATGCCAGGCCCTTCTATGCCCACTAACTCTTGAAGTCTGTCCAAGCTCATGTTCCTCTCTTCCATGACACTATTCATCCATCCCCCCACTTTGCTAGCCCCTTCTCCTTTTGTCTTCAATACTTTTCACATCATAATCATAATCATCACCATCTTCATACTAAATATATTTTTTTCTTTCATTCATTTAGTGGCTAACCATTGCTTACAAGATAAATTTCTTTGGTCTGCTATTCTAAGGTACCAGCCTGCTTTCGAGCATTGCCTCCCCACTATGCGCTCTATGCTATAACCAAATTAGATGGTTTTCTTTTCCTGAAGCAGCTAGGTTCAGTAGATAGAGCTCTGGACCTGGAATCAGGAAGAACTGAGCTCAAATCCTGCCTCAGACACTTACTAGCTGTGGGACTGTGGGCAAGTTACTTAACCTCTGTCTGCCTCAGATTGCTTATCTGTAAAATGGGGATAATAACAATAATGCCTACCTCTCAGGGTTGTTGTGAGTATTGAATAGGAGAGTGTTTTGCAAAGGTCAAGGGGATATATGAATGCTAGTCATTATTATTATTACCTGATCTCCAGCCTTTCCCAGGATTCTGGGCTTCTTTCACACCTAGCAGGGGTTGTGACCCAACCTCATGTCCAGCTCTCTTCCTTTTAAATTCCAATGGTGCCTCTTTCATGAATCTCTCTCTCTCTACTCTCCCCAACTGAAATTCCTCCTCTTCTTCCTCTTTCTCCCCTTTCACCTCCTCCATCTCCTCCTCCTCCTCCATCTCCTCTTCTCCTCCTCCATCTCCTCCTTCTCCTCCATCTCCTCCTTTCCTCCTCCATCTCCTCCTTCTCCTCCATCTCCTCCTCTCCTCCTCCATCTCCTCCTCTCCTCCTCCTCCTCTCCTCCTCTCCTCCTCCATCTCTTCCTCCCCTCCTCCTCCATCTCTTCCTCCCCCTCCATCTCCTCCTGTCCACCTCTTCTCATCCTCCATCTCCTCCTCTCCTCCTCCATCTCCTCCTCCTCCTCCATCTCCTCCTCCTCCTCCATCTCCTCCTCCCCCTCCATCTCCTCCTCCATCTCCTCCTCTCCTCCTCTTCTCCCCCTCC